>NC_065522.1:13564531-13659058 GCF_006386435.1 Epinephelus moara
GGGCTGTGGTGCAGGACCAGAGCTCAATGAGGTTTGAAAACTGTTGTCACACATCAATGGGCAGGTGTCTGATGTCAAGTAACTCAATTCCAATGACTTCTCATGATGAGATTCTTGGCTGAGGTCTGAGCGTTTCTGGTTCACATGGCAGTTTTTGCAGCAGAAAAAAAAAGTCGTTGGGAAATAGGGACTTGAACACATTTTGATAGTTTGGTGAGATGAACATTAGAGATGGAGAAGCAGAGTTTCATTGACACAGGATTCCTCCAAACTTGTTTCAAGATATATAAAAATACTCTGCTTGGAATAATATTTTGTGTATCACATGGTCCCAACCCCCACTCCCCAAAAAACTTTCAGTTACCTCATTTCATTCATAAAATGTCAAATGTGAGTTTACTGCATCCTATTGTCCCAAAGGCGTCCTGGGGAATCTCTCTGTTCATCCCAAACATCTTTTCTATTGTCGCTGTGAAAACATGACACAATTCGAGCCAGGCCATGGTTTTGAGCCTGCTCAAAATTGATGTGACACAACAGGAAAACAGCGGCCACTGCCATCAGTGGATGTCATCTTATTTGCTGATAGGCCCGTGGCAGTCAACAAGGCCATGATGTCTGGCCAATAAATCGGTGCATCCCTAGTTGAGATGTCACAGAACTATCTTGTGCGTACGTGAACATTTGAACTCAGATTTAAGGTGAGCGCGGACAAAATGTTCCCCCTTCAGCAGTCTTCTAGTGTCAGACTCTGCACATACATTATTCTGCACAGCGAAGGTCATTTTTGAGTGAAGAGGGACTTTGATATTTTTTATACGATGAATGATAGAGATTCTGTATTTCCCCCACTATTTTCATTATTCACAGAGTGGCCTTAATTTATTAAAATGTAACTGAAATGAATTTTACATTTGGATTTTGACATTTAAATAAAGAGACTCTCTTATATCAGTAGTAGTGATATCACCCCACTGTATCAGCAGTCTCATCTTAATGAATACCAGCAAGTGTGTTTGATGAAGATTTCTGCATTTCATAAAGTGTTTCGGTTGCATGTGTGTTACATCAAGTATTGATGTGTCTGATGATGTTCAGTGAGGGGAAAAAACAAAAGCAATCCCACCCTTGCCACCCCACCCCCAACCCAGCAGGACACAACACTTGAGGCCCACGTGAAAGCCAACGGTCCACTTACTTTGAGCGTCGGCGAGGTGGAGGAACAGACCCAGGACAAGCAGCAGCGGCAGCAGCAGCGTGGGTCTGGCTCTGTGCATGGTGGGACAGCTTGGCACCAGCATGCTTTGGCAGCCTCGGTGGCGCTGGCTCACAGAGCCCTGTGAGTCAGTCTGGTCTGATTTCTCAGATGCAGGGTATTCACAGCCTATGCAAGGCAAGGAGGGATGGGGAGACGAAGAGGGAGAGGGAGGGAGGGAAAAATGGAGAGAAAAAGAGAGAGAGGGACTGAATGAAACAAAGCTGTTTGGCTCCACGGGTTTTATCTATCCCTGCACATTTCTGACATACCCCCACACAGCCTCGGCTGGAGCTGACAGAGGATAGGAAGAGGCTGATGTGCTCACAGGGTATGTTCTGACAGTTCTCTAAATGGAATAGTCACTTCACACAATGCGTGTGCACGTGTGCATGAGAGGGAGAGCGATAGAGAGTGCAAGAGAGAGAGGAAGAAAACCACACAGATGAAAGGGTGGACTAATAAGATTTTGTCTTCACAGCTTTGGTCGCGAGCACCAATTAAACGCGCTGTATAATAAGAGTACATTTTAAGTCCGCCTAAGATCAGTGTTGATATCTGTTTCACATAAAAAGCGCCTCTGTTGCATGTGGGGAAGTACAGGAAATATTCATAAATGCTGAAAGCAATTTCATAGCTCTTCAGTCAGGAGTTAAAGTAAATTCAAGCACTGAGAGACTTTCTTAAAAGACAATACAAGATATAAATGCTGTCTTTCAGTTACATCATGATATACGCATTCAATAAACCAACTCATATTTATGCCCCTCACACCACACGTAATCCATAATAGATGCTTTAATAGCTCTAAGTGCCGATACAAAGTGATGGAGCAGCTTAGCTTTTTTCTAGCGCAGCTCAAACAACAAATGAAATCTATAAGACAGAGTGGCCAAGTGTTGCCATTCATGTTTCAGCCCTTTATCGAAGGGCCACTACATTGGCTGTGAAAATCAATGTGATACAGTGAGCTAGTATTAGCCGCAGACCGGCTCTATCCCTTGTCATCCATTTGCTTAAGCCAGAACTTGATCCTTAGTGATGGATGCTCTGCGGTAGTCTTCGGCTCGTAACACAGCTCCCAGCTAATCCAAGTGTGTGAGCTTTGATGACACACTGTACTGCTGGTTAGCATGCCGGCTAGTCTGTCCGCATTGTCCTGCAGGATGCTGTTGTTTCAGCTGCGGCGACCGGTTGAAGGCCGACCAGTGCATGGTCTGCGTACCGTGACTTTTCAGACACTTTATGTAGCATGAGATCAAACACACGACATGTCAGATCTCTTGAAGTTTTGGAATCTGCAGTTTCAGTAGCTGTCTGTTCTCGAGGCAGCAACTGTGCATATAAATGCTGTTGCTAGAAATAATATTTTATTGGGCTGTTTATCTGCAGATTTGACCACCACCCACTAAAAGAGAGAAAAAAAAAAGGGAAAAAAGAAAAACAAGCCCCCCTAAGCCCAATCAGCAGGCCCGATGATGACAAAGTACCTCATTTCCCTGTTACCAATCATCCTCTTTCTTGCCCCTAGCTCTCCCTCTTTCATTTCTGTGGGCTGTAAATGGCAGAAAAGACGGGAAGATAGCGCACCTGTCACACTCGATTTGTGTTGGGGGGAGATAGACACGACTACCTGTCTCCAAGCGCTGCAGGGCTAGCAGCAAGCGCAAGAGCGGGGGACGTGTGGCGAAGGGAATCAATTTGAGGCAATCTCATCCCCCGCTCACACCACCACCGACACACACACACACACGCTTACAAACACAAATGCGTATACATATACATACATTTGAGCACACTACACAGAATTTTCACATGAGTAGTGTTTGTAGCGACTCTGAATTTGATTAGAATCAACTGAACTGAAAAAAAAAAAAAAAAAAAAAACAGGCATGAGGGGATAAAGCTGCAGTGTGATCGTATGTAGCGCAGGTACAGCTGTCTGTCTCCTCCGGTTATTGTTTCACGCATCTGCCCCTCCAAATCTAAGTGATAGCCTTTGAGTTAATTAATGTGTGAATTTCCATAATGACATGACATTAGGCTGTGCGCAAGAAACAGCACTCAGCAGCCCTCCCTCTCTCTATTCACGGCCGGCCTGCACACACACCCATTTCCACACGCGCACACACAGTCAAACACACACGCTGATAGAGGCAAACAAAACCATCTGTATGTTGTGTAACCACCAGTGAGACAACCAAGAGGCCGTGCCATGTGAGTAAATACAAGGAGAAGCTAATGTAAGCACGGCTAAAGCACCCCCCGCTCCCGAAAACCTCGGTTTATACCAAAAATGAAAGCAATTATATTTAGCGTTGATTTGTGGTGTTAATTTTTACAGGAAATTGCACTGCAGATTCCTAACGTGCTATGGGGGGACAAGCCACCTGCCAGACCTGGCAGAGAAGCAGCAACCCAACTGCATTGTTATCTGACAATGGATTTTATCCCAAATACTGCAGCTTTTTTTGTATGAAAGCTTGTTTTTATGCACGCGTAATTACACGTATGAACATGCACATGAGTAAAAACGATCCTCGCCATTTATCCGTATAAAAGACTCCCTCAAAGGCGGCGCCACCTTTGCCCATTTTATCCCCAACATGGCCGTTTTGTGTTGTGCTCTGCACCTTCACTTTCATACATTTGGTGGCATTGATGCTTTCCATTGAACATTTATTACAATAGACAGAAAAAACAATCTTGTCTTTCTTCCTGAGCCCCTGGTGGTATTATTGTGTTCCCATTCAGTGGTGCTTCATTCAAAGGATTTTGCTGCTGATAGCAATCATGCATTATTAAACAAAGCCTGACAACATGCACAATGTTAATTAGAAAAGGGGGGAGTGTGTGGCAAGAAAAAGAAAGGGGCTGTTGAGCTGTCTACTCTCTCTCCTTCCCCATGATCCTTATCAGAAATGTGAAAGAGAAGGAGGGTGGGATGTTTATACTCTCCATAATGGCTGGTCTCTATTCTCATTTAAGCGTGTGTGTTTGGTATTCTGGTCTATTTAGAATAGCAATATTATTGAGAAGGAAAAAAACAAAGGAATCAGTCATATTTATCTTATATTCCAGCCATACTGCAATAAACTTGTTATGGGAAAGAATGCAGGCGGAATAGTTATGAGCTCCCCAAAGCAGCAGGTTCACAACATCAGCTTCACGGCAATTTTGTCTTTCAATGTTCTCGCACATGCTGTAATATTTTGGCAAACCGAGTACAAAGCAGTGGGGAACAAGTGCTGACACGAGAATGCTACCGATGGTGCCGTTTTTTAACAGATCCAACATGGGCTTGAGTGGAGCAGTTGCACCACATTATGCCCATCTCTCGTGCAAGTTGACTAATTTCACTTTGGCCGGCTCCAGGGGCTTTTTAAACGGGGTGTTTTTAATTTCAGGCTCATGCACAAACTGAATTGAACTTCAAGGAAATAGTGGATTCACAGTATGTTATCCTAACAGACCAAAGCAGCCGCAAAAATGCCACCAAATCTATTAAGGCCAATTCCTCTGTAATTAGCTCAACACATGCAAGGACAAAGCAGAGCAGAACTACAGAGGATGTGATCCATACTGCACTGGGTTATAAAAAGTGGCCCAGTATCATGCCCAGCCAGGCACAGCAAATAAGAATTTGTTTCGTTTTATGAGGCAGGACTTTTCTATTTCCCTCCGGACCAGCAGAGTTAAAGAATGCAGTAATTACCCCCCCACACACGCACACTTTCAGACTACAGTGATATGCAGGGCTGTGGCAGTGAGCACACGGGGTAGGCTACTGTGTTGGTACTGCGAAGATCTCTGTGGCATCTCTTTGTCACTTTGCAGTGATGCTGAGAGAGACAGACCCCGCTTCACAAAGAGTACTGATGCTCTTCCTGTGAAGTTAAGCAGAAGAGTCGGGGCTGCAGTGGGCACAGATTCCACCACCTTCCTTTTGCTGTTGACATGATGTGTAATTAAACTATTTTAACCCTGATTAAAGCACAATGGCTGATGTTTAGGGAATCTGGCATAGTATTTTTAAAGAGTTGCGTATTTACTTTTGATTAACTTGAAAAAACATAGTACATCATTGCCAATATGCTTTAACAGTATTGCACCAGAGCCATTTAACGACTCTTCATTGTCGTACTAAATCATAATTGAGACATTATTGCCAACTGAGATGTCATTTTAATCGTATTTTATTGTTGTTTCTCTTGTTTTATTCAGTCCCTGCTTCTTCACTGTATCTTATTTATTTGATATTTTATGCCAAAACCTGCATTAAAAACAGCATTTTAAGAATATTATAGTTATTTGAAAGCTACCAGGAAAATAAATGAGTACCTACCAGCCTTCAATGTGTCATCACACACACTATTTACAGAATACCAACAAGGATACATCATATGTCATTGTATTATTAAGCATATTTGGTTAGAATATGGCTGCCTGATGTTCACAAATATTTTACTTAAATTGTGAAAATTATAGTTAGATTTAGAATTAATTAAATATGAAAATATGTGAAATAATTTAGCGACACACATGTCTCTTTCTCCATCTGTGTGATGGGTGTCAGTGACCTGCACTTGCTTTTTTCTTTGCTCTCTCTTTGAGCCCTTGCCCTGAGATTAATATGTTGTTCTGTGATGGCTCAGGGAATGAGCAGGGACAGGGATTCTTAAGGAGTCACTTTTCCTTAAATTAAGGCCTTAAGGTCAAAGGGCATATAAAAGGGCACAGGTTGCTGTGCACTAGCACTTACCCTCATTCAACAGATTTAGTAACAGTGAAACATTGCTGCCTGTGACAGGCGCCAACTCATGGTGCCCCTAGCTTTTTTTTTTTTTAACATCATATGACCAGATTTATTAAATAAGCTCATCAAAGGCAGCTCCCCAACCTCATACATCAACGCCCACCCACTTCCTTTTCCAAGCCCCACTTCCTCATCAAGAGGGGTTAAATTCAGGTTAAGTCACAATGTGTTTTACATGGTCGCTGCAGCCATTTCTTTTATCTTTTTTCACTGTAGTTCTTTCTTTAATGCCACAGTGTAAAATCTGTCACTCTCCTCACTGCATTAAGTTTCCTGAGCTTCCTTATGTGTAGTTCTTTTCTTTTCCTAACCGCTCTCCCCTTTTGTTTTTCTCTTCTGTGTGTTTTTTACTCATTTTTTTTTCATCCACCGCTACTTTCTTTTGCTCGCGATGGTGTGATTTAAGACCGAGTGACAAGGCCGTTTCTCACACATCGCTCCCGATCAGCCGGCATGTGTAATAACATCCCTCAAGCTAAGCTAAGCTATGCCCTCAAGTGCAGCCTCCACATGAAAGACCCTGACAACCACACATCAGAGGAGTTTATTTGCTTTACTTATTTATTTACTCCCCCCCACCACCACCACCACCCCTCCCTCCTCGCCTCCCCTGACCTCCCTCAAACAAGCCTCCCACGGTCATAAACTATCCTTCGGGCTGTACCGCCTGACTTTCTGTGTGAGGAAAAGTCAGGGTTTTACGGTTCCGCCTGCGAGCCTGACTAATTTCTGACAGGCAAATGCTGCCAATGCTGTAACTGATGTCTCTGCTTATATCTTGTTTTCTTATGAATGATCACCCAACATGAAACGCACAGCGGGAAGCTAATTGCATCTGATGACATTTGTCTGTCTAATAATTGGTTTAAAAGCACCTGCTGCGGCTGTAGGACAAGGAAGCTATCACAATCCCATCTCAGATGTGTGTCCGTTGCAAATTAGCAGCAGGAAATTTCAAAGCCATTCCCCCCTTTTTTTTGTTGGCAAAATGATCTGGATTTTGAAATGTCACACCACAAATAGAGTAAAATAGCATTTATTCACCTCGCTCGCGAACACTGTTATTAATCAAATAATATCGTCGGGTCTTTTATGTGTCTCCAATTTCATGCAAAATGCTTGCCGCCGTATATAGACGTTACACATTGTCATAGAGTGCACACTGCTGTAAAAACAAGTTTGTGCCAGAAAACACGGGTCAAGGAGAGGATGTTGCAATTTGAAAACTATTACCTTGTTTGGGTGCAAAGAGCAAGGTTGTGTCCTCATGAGAATTCAGCCCACCCAAACTGACCTTGAGCACACACTTTAGTGACTAAAATCGCCACGTAGCATCAGCTCGCAAACACTCCTCCTCCTCCTCCCACTCGTTCTGTGTGTGCTCTTTTTGTTTTCAACAGCCTCTCCTTGACTTTTCTCTCTACCTGGTCTACCTCACCACTTGTTCTCTCTCTCTCTCTGTTTCTCTGTCTTCACCCATCTTTCTCTCTCGTCCCATTCCTCTCGCCACGTTCCCCAGCAGCTGTTGGGTTCAGATGGATGGTCCCCACAGTGCAAGACCCTGACCTGCAGTCTAGTGACTGATTATCCCAGTGCCCTGTTGTGCTGCTCCCTGAAAGCATACCAACACAGTGCACACACAGGCAGACACAAACAAAAACACACACACACACACACAAGGTTACATAGCTATTGGGGAAGCTTTGAGGACACTGAGGAGTTTAGAGAGGGAGAAAACACAACATATTTCATCTTTGTCTGCATGTTGGGATCACGTCCTTTGACCTTGATGACACAGGTAAACATATTACCTATTGAACTCTAATGGGCGCCACTAATGTCTTTTCAATGGGTGGCAGATAAAACCAGTACCCAGCACAATCAGCCTTTGGGTGAGCGTGTGAGCTGTGTAAACTATTCAAATGATTGCCTGCTTGTTGGGCGGCCTTCTCTTGTGCTATGTTTGCTTGTCACAGTGTGGGTGGCTACTATACTACAAGCATGTGCCACTTGGGTCGTGCTTGACCTTGCGCATCAGCATTTAGTACAAGGGAAAAAACTTGTTATCATACAAACAGGCTGAATCTTGGGGAGTCTATTGTTTCGGGAGCAGAGTGTGTGGCAGGATGGGGGGGAAATGAGGAAAAAAATGGTAGACGCAGCAGCAGCAGCAGCCAACCTGGAATGGCTGGGATTAAATTTATGCCGCATGAACAGGGGAGGGCTAAATCATGTTACATATTATGAACCAGAAAGAAAAGGGGGAGTGGGGGGAGGGTGGAGCAGAGGGGTGGAAATATAATGGATAAGGGGAGCAACGAGGCAGAGAGGGAGAGAGGTGGTGAGAGAAAGGGGAAAGTAATGTGGAGGGGAGAGGAAGGAAGGAGGCGAGGATGTAGGGAGGGAGAGGAGAGCTCGCTGTAGGGTAGAGAGGCAGAGGGAGGGAAGCAAGGGAATGTGCCTCACTGCCAGCTTTTCTCACGCTCCGTCTGTGCTTGTACGCCTAACAGAGGCAGCGCGAGAGAGATGGAAGAGAGGAAAGAGAGATCGAGGGAGAAAAAGCAGGCGCTGCTGAAGAGCAGATGATAGTGGCGAGGCCATTCTGACAGTCTAAAGGTATTGTTTCCTGAAGGGAGGGAACTGGAGATGACAGCAGGTGAAGAAATGAGAGAATAAGAAACATGCAAACTCTCCTCACCCTCAAACGCACAAAGCTCAGGTCCGCATCTAATTGTATAGATGCAGCCTAAAACACAAAACTCCTACACATACATGCTCACAAATGTAAACTCAGGCATTCATGTGCACAAATAGACACATACAAGCAGAGAGCAGGCACGCATACCCTTTGCACCACATGCTCCTGGCACTTTGACATCTACCCCCAACACAGCAACGGTCTGTGGGAGGATGAATAATCTCACTTCCGTGAGGCAGAGAAAATGAGAGAGAGGAAGGAGGGTGAGAGGGAGGTTGTTCCCAGCCTGAGCTCATGTCGTTTTATGGAAAGTACAGAGCCCTCAAACAGACAAAACAGCATTCCACTGCCACTCGCCGACATGGCAGAAAACATCACAACAGACTTCTATTGAAAATAACTGAATAATACAGCACTGGGAATTGTGTTGCCCCCTAATACATATGGCATAAGTCAACGACAATATGCCTCCTTATCTTTTCGAAACAATTGAACACCAAGGTACATTGTGCGGCGGTGACATTTTAGTGGCTTTTGTACACAAGCCAAGCCGTTTGGTATGTAAATGCACTACTTAGGCGTACATGAAGGATGTAAGGAGGCGCTTGGGGCATACACGCTACACTCATAGGGCAGCAAAATAATTAAAATGCCAAGTGTCTCCCATTATCTAAATGCTAATTTGCCTTGATATACCCTGAGCTAAAATGTAACGCCACATTATGGTTTGCTGTACTGCGCTAAGGCAATGGCGGGTGAACTTCCCTTCAATTAGCCTAGCATACTGTATGCTATCTGTTGCCTTAGGTGATGCGTCGGATGTTTCAATAAGTGCACTCATGATGCGGCCTTAGCAACAGGCCATGTGGATTTCTCATGGGCAGCTGATCTTTAGATATCTAATCTAAGCTAAATTAAAGAGTGAAAATGTTGCTTTGTTTATGAATGATTTGTGTTGCTATGTCAGTTTTATCAACAGGCTTCAAATGGTGCATAAATGTCATCCTGTCTCGCTGTTGTCTGAGTGTCTGCAGCGCTGGTCAAACTGGTGTTCATGAGGACACTGACAGGGATTCTTGTTTTTCAGTGTATTATGGGCACTGGTGTTTTTGCCATGACTCAGACTTGATAAGAAAGCCTGAGTCAACAACTGAGAGAACAGACAGGCGGCATTAGAACCCGCAGCTTATCAAAAGCTTTTTGCATGAAAATACATCAGTGCCAACAGGGAGGGCAACGGGACAAAAAAATATTATCACAGATATGAGATGTTTTTGCTGAATACACAGATAGAGGTGAAATTGTGTTGTTTCTGCTTTTCCATCTATATCCTGATAAGACTGTCAAAGGACATGCAGGGTGGGGATGAACAGCATTTTAGAAAGCTGTTTCAATATTTCAGTGGTTCAAGTATCCTTACTAAAGTTTACTGAGCTCTTTGATGTGGCCGCTGCTGATTAATAGGTTTGAAAAGCTGAACTTTTTTTTAGTTCTTGGACACCCTTGAAAGGTGTTTTAGCCAAGCTAAGCTATTGTTCTCACGAAAGGCAGAGCAGGCTGCTTGTGCAACTCGGTCGAGGGAAAGCAATGGTTCACCCCAAGGCAAGAGCAACAATTCCCCCTTTGTCGTTTCACTAAGACAAATGCTTGCCATTGCTACGTTAGCAACCAAACAAGAGCAGTCCCCCCGTCAGTGATGGTATATTGTAGCACTCGAACAAGACATTTTATTATGCTGCTGAAAACGAATGAATAGGTCCTTTTCTCCAGCCCCAGTTTGGAGATTGAAATTCAAATCAAATGCCACCTTCAAACAAATGTCAGTACAGGAAATCAAAACCGTTCTGTCAACGCCTGGCATCAAGCAAAATACACAGTTTGACATTTGGAAGTGATTTTCTCTCCCTCTGTCCTTGTTTCATGTAAAATTAACTTGGAAATCATCGCAAAAAATGCACATAAGCCCACATCACACGAATAGTCTTTGCTGCTCTCGCTCTACATCTAACATCCTCTTAGAAACCTTTATACAAGCTCCCCCAACCCAATACAATCCACCCCCGAACACTCACAAACATGATTAAGACACTGTCAAGCCTGACATTGCCATCTCCCATGCTGTCAGTGGCCCTCACTGGGAGTCGCTGTTGACTGACTGCCTGGATGTGCCTTATCATTAACAGGGCCGCTTGTGCCACCACGGAGGGGCTTTGATGACAGAAACTAAGGCCCCGGTGCCTGCCCCTCCCATTTCGCCTGCCCAAGTGTCATCTAAATGAGATAGGGCCCAGGAGCTAAGGGATTAGGCACTGCATAATTACCTATTTAAAGACCCTAATTGAGCATTTCATTAAGAGACTGGCACTGAGATTTTGCCAAGGAGGGCACTACAGGGATAGAGACGTATTTGCCTGTGCATGCATGCGTGTATGCATGTGTTTGAGTGTGCGTCGGTGTGTGCGTGGGGGGGGGTGATGATATGAGAATGTGGGTTTGCATATGCCTGTGTGTGCATTTTGGAGCTGCAGCAGACTGTAACCTTGAATTCAAGGGTTACCTTGTTAGCTTGGATGCCTTTTTGTTTACATTGCACTTAGACTGTTTGGTACATGATTGTTCAAGTAAATCCAATATGAATTCACCTTTATAAACTGATTGGCAGTCATGAGTAAACATAGCCCTTTCCGCAGAGGAGTGCTGTGTTATTTCACGTTTAACCTTTGATCATACAAACCAAGTTACATCTTTGCATAAAGGTGGTGTTTTCTGAGATTTTTGTTAGTTCAGATTCTGATGACATTTTTGCTATTGGATCAAAACAAAACAGTTCTTGTCTTATTCGTATTCTGTAATGTACTGATTAATAAGTTACTCTATCTACGCTATGAGTTAGCTGAGTGGACATTTCTCTACTCTCCAATGGTAAGCAAATGCAAAATTAATGAGTTTCTCACTCCGTAGTGCTGATATTTCATATTTCAATGCAGACTTTTATCATCCTGCTTTATTTACTTGATAAAAAAGTGTTGTTACAGGTGAAAGATTACAGCATTCATCCCTTGCTTTCGCCAAAGAAAACTTGTTGGGGAGATATGTACAATCTTTGTGTTAATGTGATGCAAATTCTGCTCCAGTTGTTCCAACTGCTATTTTTGGGCAACATTGTCATTGCCAGACAAATAAAGGTACAAACTCAAAGAGAACATTTGAGAGTACTCAGCTCTGCTGCACATGATGAAAGGAAAACACTACAAAGTTAAAACATTTCCCATCTCCGTGAAGCTAATTGAATCCAATAGAAGGGAAATTTGTGTGCACACATTACTGTTAAGTTTCCTCTAGCCCAACAACAAAAGACGGCAAGTGAGTTAATGCCGCTGACGTTGTCGGCCGTCAAACTCATGCTTTCATTGATGCCACGGAGAGTCAGCCCCTAGGTCTCCAGTGCCACATCTAAAGCAGTTTTGTCAGACAAGAGATGAGATACAAGAGGGATGTGTATCTTTTTATCTGCCTTACAGAAGCTCGGATAATACAATTATTCATTGTGATGTTTACCACTGAAATTGAATTTCTGATGTGGTGAAAGGAAAAAAAAACCGTTACATTTACTTCAAAAGGAGCTCTTATTTGTGCAGTCTTTAAGATCCTCAAAGCTTTTGTGACCAAAAAAAAAACAGTTCAGTGCAGGGAGAATGCTATTCAGTTTCCTACCCCAACATTTTACATTTTTGGGTGGCCACAGATTCCTTTGCAATTCCTCAACATGACTGTCTAACTGGCTCATTGACTACATATTTCAGTGGTGAGACTTTTGGGAAGGTTTTTAAGTTCAGATCATAATTCTAAACTTAGTTTTTAAATCCACAGTCCTGTGATGGGCTAAAGTCAATGAACAGAGGTGGACTCTGGACGACACCAGAGGCCCCTGATGTTTTGTCATAACAAACAGTTTCAACAGCGACAATTATTAGAGCAGAATGCCAGACCCAGATAGTTTTCTGATGACCAATGTGACCTGATTTCCATGACCCAGCAAGCTGCGACTCTTCTTTGCCCCCTCGTCTCTATATCTGGGATCACAGGGGACGTCGGCAAGTCACTGGCAGTTGGCTCGCGCATGATTGACTTGTTTGCTAAATGACTAGCATCTGAAGTGGCAACGCTAGCTGGGGGCTACTGGAGTCTTTGGGGCAGACACCAGCTGCTAACTGCTACAGATAAACTGTCCCTCCCTCTGGGGATTCATATGAGCACTATGGTGGGAAATGGTGCTGAAGTCTGGCCAAAGATGCTCAGGGCTGTAATGACACTGAAACATCATGAGTCAGTCAGTGCTGTTCTAGCACCAGACCAATTACTCTTCTTTGACATGATGGAGGTTGAAAAGGTTCCTGCGTTAGTGAGGAAATGAACTTGGATCTCATACATGACAGGTGAGAAATCTGTCCGTGAGCCACCAATGATAACAACTCAAAAGTGACTGTTTCAATGTTCATTCATTGTCGGACTGCGGCAAAGGCATCAGGAAATTATACAATATTTCTTTATCACATTGTCAGTGTGAGTATCTAGTCACCTTATGTATCTCAAGCAAAGATGAATCCAAGCAACGTTTTCAGGCTGTCCTCATGCACTATTGATATATTTTCAACAAAGCGTAATGCACCAAAATTTGTGCATGTCCCACATGACAATGAGACAGTAATTCATGCATAACCCACATGTTTGGAAGGCTGCCATCATGTGACCAATGTGTTGATGAGAGTAAAGAGGAAAGCAGTCCCGAGTGGACCAGTAAGGAGGAAGGTTAGAGAATACAGGACTTCCATCCCCACCATGTTTCTTTTCGTTAACCTTACCACAGTAACTTTATTTGCCTCAACCTAACCTCTGTCACTTTATGTTAATTACGTTAATTTACATTAAGGAAGTAACCTCGTCTGTGGGGCGCCAATTCAGAGAATGTCATAAGAACTGTGTGTGCATTTTTGTAGGATATCGTACGAACTTTTGTATGAGAATATGTTGACTTTTTAACATTGGCACCCTTCGATGTACCTGACTTGAAGACATAGGCACAGAGAGTGACAGGCGTACTAACCGTGTAATCCCAGTAAATTAAGATACTAGAACAAATACAACAACACAAGCTTCTGTCAACATATCTGGGACATGAGCCATGGCTTCTAATAATCTTGTTGAGTTTGACTCAGGTGTGCGAGGGGTTGCTGCTGTTGTGATGGCTTTAATGTAAGCATGGGTTGCTGGGTAGGTAAGTTACTGGGTAGGATGCCTTATCCAAATCTCACTTGAAAAATCATCGTCTAACTCCCTCTCTCCCTTTGTTGCCTCACAATGAACTTGAACAATGAAGCGCGCAATAAGCTTTGCAGTCTGAAATACATTCACTTGCATAAATGGCAGATTGGCAAAGGGTACACAAGAAAGCAAGACACATAATCTCCGAGAGAAAACCTCTTTGTGTGAGAAAGCGTGCCCATGTGTGCACTCCCTTCCAGCATAAAATTTCGACAGCCTTGTCACCGCTGATTGTTGACTAGAATGTAAGCCTGTATGCTCGATACTGTGAATGCCTGAGATTGAGATGCCTGTGAGTACAAAGACTGTCTTAAGGCTGAGGCTGTACCGTGTGAATGACTGTAATTAGCTATGGGCTTAGACATTTAATTATTGATGAGGCCAGTGTTTGTTCAAATGTTCTATGTTGCCACTGGATTTTGCAAATCCATTTTTCCCCATGACCAGTTCTACATCTTATGTTTATGCTGTCTTGGTTCAAATGCATGACCACGTTTTGACCCCATATGTAGGACCAAACACCAGAATAGATTTAGAAAATATATGCAGAACAGATTTCACACTCTGAGCTGCTGCCCTCTATTGAGACTCTACCATATTCATGGATGATAGGGTAACAGTAAATATGACATAACGTAAGAAAGCCAAATTATTGCATAATGTCACATTTGTGTGTGGTCTTTCCATGCCCAAGTGTGGACCAACCATCTGCTCCCTGTCTGAAAACACCCACGGCAGAATAATCCTCTCAACCAGGTAGTTTCTACTCCAAAGTTCCTCCACAGTTCTGGCAGCAGTGGTGACAGTGGAGCCAATCTAACGGGCGGCAGCCCAATGTGGGCCCTATCAGGTCCCATCTTGGCCTTGCGCGTTCCCTATCTCCCCATCTCAGTTGAGGAGACATCCATCTTGATTTCTGCTGAGTGCCAAAAAGGAGTAGCAGGAGAATGAGAGGGAGAGCTGGAGAGGAGGATGGAAGAAAGGGTGTTCACCTGATAAGGCAGCTGGGAATCAGAAGAGGGGATCTTGGGGAGCGTGGCCCCAACGTGCTGGAAAGAGGAACTTCATCTTTATCTAATTACCACAGGGCCGTTTTGCCAGGGTAGATAGCGTGAGCGTTTATGGCGGCCGGTTGGTATCGCAGTACTCACATGCCTTTACAAGCACACGTATTCCCGCGCACAAACTTATGCAGATATGATTAACATTCAAATACACTTCCAGCATCGCACACAAGTGCAGGCACACACACGCACTCACACATACATGGGGCCCAGGGCTGAGTGCCATAACAGCCCAATGAAATATATTCAGATTAGAAAGGTGTCGCATTACTCTCCAGCCGGATGATAAATACGCGGTTAGCACCATCATTAATCTTGTACCCCTCCCCACCTTCCGCCTCCAGACGCGGTGATGTAAGGGGAGGGGAGCCAGCATACACTGGATGGAGCTAGTGCCTCAGTCAGGGCTGCAGCGGTGCGGCTGGTGCATGCATGGAGCAGCGGCTTGTTCTAGGTCTCGCAAGCACAAGAGGTCAGGGCAGTCTGACTCATTGGGCTCACTTGTAATGTCACTGTTCGGGAAGGCACGCTGCTGGGTTGAATTGAGGTCTTGCTGATTCTTTATTCGGGGATTGTTATAATGAAAAACGCGTAAAACCCCTCCCCATTTGTTGCACACATTCTCTTTTGTTCTCAAGCGGTCCATAGACTCTCCCTGTCATTCTTCTCACATTCACCTCTCTTTCCTTTTGCTCCAGACTCCTCTTTCTTTCCAAGCACACTGCTTTCTACTGCCGCCCCCCCCCCCTCTTTCATCCCAAGGGTTTGCTGACATATTGCCCTAAGCGGCATTTCATCGTAAGTGGCCATTGTCTGGCTAATGAGCAGCATGCATAAAACACTAGAGGGCTGTGGAGACAATGATAGACGTACACACAGACACAGAAACACATGCTGGGCACAAGGGTGGATTCACCATCAGTGGCTTAAGCAGCATATTTCTCCTGCAAACATCGCCGTGTCCCTCAGGGGAGGCTTCAGACAGACAGTTCAGACGGTGGCAGGTTGCCCTTAATACAATCACAGCCCTAGGGATGGGGTCAAAGGTCAAAAGCTGAGGAAATTACGTGTGATAAATTGGCAATGGTGCCACTAGTGTTGAGTATATGTGAGTGGGGTAATTCTCCCCTTACCCTTCACTGGTGTGTTTGATGAAGTGTATAGTCTTTGAAAGTGCAGCCTGTGTCTCATGCTGAAAGTCAGTTTGAGCAGGATCCTCCCACGTATCCTCATTCAAGTGGTGCCTCTTGGGAAAAACAGGGGAAAGCACTTTATTGGGTTTGGTCCAAAAAGACGACTAAAAATGTTTAACGCTCAGTATGAGTCATTATTGAGTCACCAAATGCTTAAGTAGCATTATATCTTTTTTATCACCTATAGTAACATCTGCTCAGACGCTGATATATGGAAAAATCTGTTGCACGTTCTGTAAATCTCCATTATGAGAAATTTAGAAGACCTGTCGTTGACTAGATTCATGATGTAATTATCAGTGCACCAACATTATGGGAAAGCAGTCAAACCCAAAACAAAACCACTCAACATTACAACAGTTTAATTTAAGCTTAACTAACACTGGCATGGACAAGAATGTTTGTCCTCATCATACATTTTCAACAGAAAACAGATGCAATCCAATGGAGCACTGCAAACTGCATCCCTGAGAAGTGGTTAGACATCATATTTACAAGATGTTTTGCTGATTCAGAAGTCTAGCAGGAGGAAAGTGGAGTTGATTGAAAATTCACGGCTGATCTCACATTCCAAGGGCAATTTTTTCGAGGGACATTTTCTCATTGTTGTGAGAAACTTCTGTCCACAGTCCAGCCCGCAGTCACCAAAAATACTTTGGACCTAATTTTTGTCCTTTCAAATTCTGGCCTTTTTTCCCCCTCCTCCTGTCTACATTGTGTAATCAACAAGACAGCAACAGGATGAGCTTCATCCTTGCCAAGACCTTTGAGCTCAACAACAAGCGTACACAGGGACTATTGTGTAAGGAGGCCCAATATAAACTCTAGTGTTTCATTGCAAGATGGCTGATTAGCTCTTAAGGGGGCTGTAAAGAATTTGGTGCCCTCGTTTGGGGCTTCACTCAGGAGGCGCTTGTTAAATTCGGGTGATGAAAACTATTGTGCACACGCATGGCATACACTGGTGTATAAAATGATACTATAATCGAGCACAAATTCCACACAAAAATTGTCACTCTCGTGTGGTTACCTTGTGTTGAGCCAATTGTGTTACCACTTTTTTATTGAATCTCTCAGTCGCCCCCAATCACTCTGTGCTCCATAAAATGCTGGCAAGTGGATTGGGGCTACTATAATGGTGGCTCAATGCAGAAATAAACTTGTTTTACTGCTGCAAACAAAGTGATGTGACCTGGAAAGGTTGTATTTTTTGCTGGGATAATGACTATATTTTAGAGTCAGGTCTCAGTGTGAACTCTAATTACTTGTCTGGGGCCACTGAGCTACGTTGGTCTTGAGCACTTAGTAATGAAGTCCATATTGGTTCCATGTTTATTAAACACGACATGAATGTGGGGTGAAAATGTCTTTTCTGAGTGCTGATGCTCCAGATTTATCTTCGTTTTTTTTTTTTTTTTTTAATATTTCTTTTAAAATGTCCATTGTGTAGGCTTCATGGGGAGATTTAGCAGATATGAAATATAACACAATAAGTATGTTTTCCTGAGTGAATTATCACCTGAAAATAAGAATAGTCAGGTTTTTGTTACCTTATAATGAGCAATTTATATCTACATAGGGAGTGGGTCCTCGTCCACTGAGTTTGCCGTGGTGTACCACCATGTTTCTACAGTAGCCCAGAATGGACAAACCAAACACTGGCTCTAGATAGGGCCATTCACGTTCTTGTGTTCAGCCACTGTAGTTAGCAGCCCACCAAGATGAGTAGGCAGCGTTGGAAAAACAGGTTTTTAATGTGAAATTCTTTATTTAGTGTTTTTACCGGATTAAATTACCCAGCCTGTTTACTATGGAAAAAAAAAAATACCCCTGCAGGTAACTGGCGCCCGGTAGAAACCTCATCAGGAATCCTAACCGGGAGTTCATGCTTGGCTCACAGGAGAAGTTTCAGCTGGTTGCAATCTCCAATTTTCACCGCTAGATGCCACAAAATCTTATACACTGCTCCTTTAAGCTAAAATAATCCTGTGCATGGAGTTCAGATGATTGTCCACTTCTAGAATGAAAAGGTCTACTATATCGTGGGGATTTTTACCATCTCCCAACAGTCATAGCAGCTGCTGGACCATCTTTTGACACGAATCATATCCACCCATCTTGCTGAAGCCAAATTCCTAACCAAACTTCACGAGCCCCGCCACAAGGTTGAAAGAGATATGTTTTAAGAAAATGTCCTTTGACTTTCACATTTTATATGATTTCATTATCCACACTCTGCAGAACTGGCTCCCAGTTAACTTAATCACTGTGACACCCATTTCTCATAAATATGCAAATACAATACAGACATCTCGAGTACTTTGAGCGCAAGAGGGACTTTAGGCGAAGGCTTGCCGAAGACCCTTTCTCAAATCTCAAGTCCAGTCTTTTGAACACCTCATGTGGGGTGCTTTTTTTTTTTTTTTTCTCCCAGAAATCGTGAAGTTTCTGGGTTCCCGCTGCAACATGTTTTGCCAAAACACAGCATGCTTGCTTGTCACAGTAAATTTAATCATACAAAATGGGAGCACTCTGTGCTGCTCTCATCACTGCCACTTCTTTTGAGTGGTTTTGTTTCCACTGTGGTTAGAATTGAAGCAGATAGAGGGGAGGCACAACAAAGACAGAAAACCAACCCTGCAATCTTAATGAAAATAATATCGTAAAAATGGCACAATGGAGGTCTGGTTATATAGCTAGAAATATAATTTTACACTCAGGTCCTTTGTGTCCCTCCAGACAACTGGCTCACTAGTAAAACAGTCCTCCACAGACTGAAAGGCGGCATGGGTTTGTGAGATGGTAGGGAAAAATAAAAGGGACTCGAGGCAGGAGTGGGGGATTTGTAGGGGTATTAAGGCATTGCACGCCTGCTGGCTTGTGCTTTATCCCACTGTACATTCCAGTGGTGCAGTGTGCAAAACTTTACAGCCCCTAGCCCACAAAAAACGTAAAGAGTTTTGTAGTCCGTGTGCAACTACTATCACCCTTGAGAAGGACCATCTCAATCCATCTACTGTCAGCTGTCTTGTCTCGCCTCTGTGTATGTGTTCGCGTTTCAGCTGATCTACTTCATCTCTGACAGGGGGGCAGAGCTTGTGGACTAACAGCTGGGAAATCTGTGCCCCCCTCTGCCCTTGCGCTCCTCCTCCCACCACCCACTCTTTCTCCCTCTCGCTGCCCTACCAGGTCGGCCTACTGACGGCTAATAAAAGAAGCGGCCCTTGACTGTGAACAGCTGGGTTCCTGTGATCTAACTCTGCAAGCGGCTTGCTGGGGCTTTTTCTCTGTGAGCGGAATAGTAAAACACACAAGAATAGCACAAGAATGAGAGCGACAAATACAGTACACAGAGAGGATTGGAATAAATGGGAAAAAAGGGGCATAAAAGTGGGAGCGAGAGAGAAAAGTGAGAGCGCAGACGTACTAGCATGCAGCGCTAAGCCAGAGGAAGGGAGCTCAGTGGCTGTCTTGTCCCTAGCTTTTCATGGCCTAACCAGCTAATCAATAGCACAGAGAAACACTATTTCAGCTGGCTCACTGAGCTCTCTGTACAGGAGAAATACTGAGAGTGCCAGCTCAGTATCTGTTATTTCTTCCCCCTCTACACTGTGTGACAGCAGTATTTCTTTTAATATATTTAACTGATACACAGGAAGTGATGTATCTTGTAGAGCGGTGAGTGTGCACCTACGCAGGACCCAGACTTGGACGTTAGAGGGAATGCAGTGAGTGGGAGCAGCTGAAGTATGTCATTGAGAAAGCTCTACTGTTGGTATAGCAGAACTACTAAAGTTTTTTTGGGACAGAGAAGAAGTGGGTTTAAAAGGATAAATAATCAAAATGCTGACCATAAAAAAAGCAAAAATAACCATCTCATCTACCATTAATAAAACCAAACACAGAAAGCAGAGTGATTGCAAGAGGCTGTGAGGATTTCTTTAGATATTGGCTCCGCTTTGAAAACTACATTCTTTTGGTCCTTTGAGACAGCTTTGATGCGTCTTTAGGAGTGCAGAGACTGTTGGGAATGGATGAGGTCCTCCCCTCTCTGCTGTTGGCATTCCAGTCTCGAGAGAGACGTGAGAGTGGCACCGTTACTCTAAAACAAGGACTCCAGACGGGGCAAGGGTGGGGGCTGTGATGTGAGGCTTAAAATGTGGCAGACTTAAATAGCTGCGCATATGACCCGTCATGCCTGACCTACGCTCTCTTATCACACTGCTGTTCCATAGATATCTTTTCTAATTTTGCGCGTGTGTGCGCGCGTGGACGAATATGTGTGCAGTGGGGAAGTTGGTGAGTATGAAAGACGACTCCAGATGCTCCCAGCTGGCTGTTGCCCAGTGAGGCTAATACACTTCTGCCTGCCTAATTAGAGCACACACTCACACACACATGCAGAGTCGACCCCTCCTCACCACTCATGTCCCGCTGTTTCAATGGGTTTATGGTAGGAAGAACATATGCCCCCCCTGTGTTTTATACAGGACACACATGCAGACAGCTAAACAAACAACCAGGGGCTTAATTACCTCATAAGGGAGGCCAGGGGTGAGGGCTGCAGATGAGTCACAGTAGCATAATGTAAAAGGATGTGCAATGCAACTCGGGGAAAATGCAATACACTCTGCTGTAAATGCAACTGATTTGTGGATTTTTGATTAGAGTGGTGACTCAGAGGCAAAAAACTATTCAGCAAAAAAATGATCTGTGATTGCAAGCAGTGTGGGAGTCTAACTAGCTCTTTTAATATCTCAGCTGCTTAGTGAAAACACACAAACTAACGAGACCACCCTTGACGCGCTAAAATGGGGGGGTTTGTGTCGGTTCTCATAGAGAGAAAGGAGCATGAAATAATTAGCTTCTGAATTGGTAGGCTCTCAACGTATGTAAAAGCTGATCAACATATTTTTCTTGTCAGCCGTAACAGAAATTGACTCTGGGTGCCATATGGACATATGTGTGTCTGGATGTGCTTGCCACACTGACCCTTTCTTTAGGCTGTCGAACAGCAACACGGCACTCCGGCGGCAGCAGTACTCCCTCACAACACATCTTGTCAGACATTTCCTGCCAGCCTGTCAACACTGGGCTGTGTGTGGCAGCTTGTCTTTTTTTTCCTCCTTTTTTTCTTTTGTCTTGTTGGCGCAAGCACATAAAACAGCAGTATAAAAAACTCATACCATCTGCAGGAAGAAATCAGTACTGAGTTAAACCACGGTTTACATAATTATCTTTAAAAATAAACCCCCTTTTCTTTTTTTTCCTTTTTATACTTGCACAACATCTCTGTTATCAGATCTCTCTAAGGACATAATTGTGAAATATATATCTTACATAAATCAATCTTTAATAAACAAACTATTGCCCATACTTATGAGACAAGATATGATAACAATAATAGACATTGCCTACATCTACTCAGCATTGCACAGAAGCAGGAATCCAAATAAGGCAGGGGGCTTGTCAGTGCTTGAACATCAGCTTGCAAGTCATGTCTGACCACAAAGCAAGGTCTAAAAGGGTAAATGATAGCCTCAAAACAACACACACAGAAGCAGTGCCAAATGAGGACATAGGGGGAGGGGGAGGGCGGTCCGGGGCAGTGGAGTAACAGAGAAAGAGATCCCAAGGTCAGTGTTCTGGGGCCGGCTACAGACGAGGGAAGAGAGATGGCGTGGACAGATGTCAAAAGTGATAAGCGTCAGGCCTGACAAGCTCCAGCTTGGCTATCAGTTACTACTCCGAGCCTGGGGTCGGGCCGGTGCCAAGACAATGCCAACGCCTCTCTGTGACGATCAGTGCCTCCGGAGGTTGTGCAAAATGGCTGCCGCCATGCCAACGCATTATTTCGAGTCACTGGCTCGGCAATTTTTTTTTTCTCAAAGGAAGTGCCATCTGTGAGTGACAGCGGGGCCTCGGCCATTTATTTTGAATGCAGTAAACAAAGCTGCCATTTTTGCATTTTGAGGGTCTAGATGCTTGCGTATTACCACCGGCAAGGCTGTTTGTTGTCATGGGAGATATTAAGTGCGGTGTGATGTATATCCTTTCTCCATCTCCATTCATCTAGTCCAATCCATGCTCTCTTATAAGCATCACTCAAGCAGGAGGACAAAATAAATCCTCATTTTCACATTTGAAAGCAGGGTGGACAAAAATCCAATACTCAGGAGAGTGCTTGGTCTTGCTTTAAGCATAACTGCTCATGAGAAGAGAAGGGGGCATTGGGAAATAAATCAATATCAGGCCATTTACTATGATATTCTGTGGTCATTGACGATCTGTCAAACCATTTATTTCAGAGTCTGAACTGCACACCAAAATCATTTTCCAAAGAACTTTCTCTACATCCAAAACAAATAATGAATAACTCGCAAATCGATACAGTGTGCTTTATTGAGCTCACATGCTTGACTTGAGTCTGGCACCTGGCCAAATTGTTTTTCACTTGCAAGATATCCCCTTCTGTCCCTCCTTTGTTCTGCGTTGTATCAGACTAAATAATAACAAAAATGTGGATCTTAAATGATCTGCATGCACAGCGTTTTTGACATGAGCCATAGTAGGAAGATGATATCTCTTTTAGGAATAGCAAGGCTCCATTGCACCCTGCCAGCTCCATTGAATCACATGTTTCCAGAAGAGAAAAAACAAACCCAAACTTAGCAGACTGATTTGACTTTTGAATATATAGAGGCTCAACAGTGTGAATGAAAAACATCCGGCACCCTTGATCAGCGCCTCTCAAAGGGCCTTGGGTTTCTCAATGGAATCAGCCTTGGCAGTGCCACATCGACCCGGGTCACACCCCGCTGTTCTACTGAGTGGGGCTGAATAAAATCATCGCCGGCAGACTGAGAGCTCGCCAGGGAAGGGTCAACTGCTCTGACCCCCAACGGGAGGCCAGGCCCCATCTTCCTGGAAAAAAAAAAACACTACCCAAAAAAAATAAGCGCCCATGTCAGCAGGATGCTAACAGAATCACTGGGAGAGAGGTTCCGCGATGAAGTTTTGAATGACAGGCAAACTAGCATTTTGTGCAGTATTTGACAGGGCCGCAGACCCAGCTCTTTGAGGAGGTCTGCTTTCAAAGAGAATTGGTCACAAGCCAAAGCAGTTAGCATGGGCTGCAGAATGTATAAGAGATGTAACGTCTTGAGAAAAAATAAGATTCGAGAGGACAAAATAAGAAAAGCAATTTCCTTTTCTTGAAGTGAAGAGAAACATTATGCCTCCCAGTTACAGTAAAAACCGCAGCAACGGGCACCAAGATCCAGCTTCATTCCTCACCTGCCTTCATCTCACCTACTGGGGCCTTCCTGTCTGCATAAGCATGAACAAGTGACTACCAATTGTCACTGACCCACTCAACTCCACCATCTAAGGGTCCCTCTGGGGTCACAGCCTCAGTGTCACACATGCCGGTGGACGAGAGAAGGATATTGATTATCAATAAACTCATTAAGAACGAAGAGAAGGACTTTCCGCTCAGACACAACAATCTGTTTCTGTCAAAATAAGAGCTTAGCAGTCAGATTGCTTTCATGGATTCGCTTTATTCTTTTGCCCTTTTGAACTCATTGTTTTCCAAATGAGCACTGGCTCCAAGCCATTTCAGTGATTTTAATATCAGCTGTCCCTAGCTATATTTAAACCTAAAAATAGACAGGTACATGAATGTGCATAATGTAATGGCTTAACAATGAGGGTAATGGAATGACTATAATTCTGATAACACTGAAATTCTGGCAGTTATTCCTGGGTTTGGGACGCTGGCCATTATTTTAGAGAATGAGCAATTGATAGTCATATAGTGTCATATATCTGCTCCTCTTGTGTTGTGCATCTGCTGTCCCTGATGTTCGCTGGCAGCTGACCATATCTGTTTCCATTCCATCCGCATATTATTTTTAATAGGATGTGAAGCTTTCAAGGTTGTCAAATCTGGCACATTAAAATTAACATGCATACTGCCTACATTTATATAAACATATAGGGTCTATAAATATGTGAAGGTTATTTCATTTTCCCTTTACTTATTTTGCAATCATGTCCCCACCACTAAGGTTTCTAGAATGTTCCAACCTTCACTGATGCAGTTCTGTTTCAGGACAGTTTACATCTTTTACTTGGAAGTTAACCTTGCGTTTGCGACCGGAGACGGCCATTTTGTATCTTCCTTTGAACCACTGTTTAGGGAATCCTTCTTGCTGTACTGGGGATGCAGGGAATTAAACTTTCCCAACATATCAATGATAAACTGTCAAGGCATCGCCCCTTTGCACCCGCTATGACGCTTCTGCTCTTCAGGCCCTGGAAAGGATGTGCCTGAAGATCGAGATACCGACTGAGGACGTGGACGACTACTGTTATCGCAGCTCTGCCATTAATAAGATCACCCGGTGGCTTGTGTCCCGAGGTTTGCTGGTCTGTGTTATCACGCTTCGGGACAATCTAAAATGAAACAGCGCTGGAAATATGGCGCTACTGTGACAGGGGGTAAAAATGGGAAGAAATGTGATGGGCCATGGTGTCAGTGTGGTTAATCGAAAATAATGGCCAGCAATTTATAGTTGCCGTCCTGACCAGCACTGGATGTACTGATGCAGGAGATCGAATTTTAATGTGTACATTCCATCACTTCATACAGGCTACTGATGTTTAGGGCCCCAGCCAAACGGCACATGAATCTACCGGCGGAGGTTATCATAGAGCAGTAATAAACTGGCAAACACTCTAAAAACAGACTCTGCCTGTTGGGTTTGTGTGTGCGAGTGTGTGTGCCAGCATATGTTATAGAACCTTGTTCAACATTAGGCCGATTTGACAGTCATCTGATTTCCACCTGCGGCCATTGTCATAAATAAACGGAAACGGGAGAGGGAGGAGGTAAGCTCATGGGAGATGCAAATGAAGGACACCTGCTGTGTTGTTGAGACCACAGGGAACCGTGAGACCCATCAGTATTTTTCCTCATTTGACAAGAGTCCATCTAATCTCCCTCTCTCCCTCGTTCCTCTGACTGCGCTCCCCTGGTGTTAAACACTTGAAATGGATCCTGGGGAAAAATAATTCCAGATGCTGCACGGTCCCATGGTGCTTAGTTATGCAGCATTGGTTTATCCTGTCATATAAGCTACTACAGTCCTGAAATAATCAGAGTAACTGCAGCGTTTGTCAGTATAGCCACTGACAGCAGCAGGAGCAGATCAAACCAACTTAATTACTTATTAATATATGAATTATCCCCTAGTTTTATAAAGAAAAAGTTTGTATTACCATCACTTTTTACAGGTTTAGCACATGCAAATATCTTTTTTTTCGACTGCAGCTGCAAAGTTTTGTGTGAGCAATACTAACACCCCTTTCAGACGAACACAGTGACCCGCGTTAAACCTGCTTTGGATGTGAACCTAAACAGACCTAGCTTTGTGACCCAGGCAACAGTTGTGGCTGTTTCATCAAAGGTGTTGGAAAAAAAAACAAGATAATCAAGTTGAATTGTTGCAGTAATGGAACTGTTAATTACTTTTATTTTAATTACACGCCACTCAATAAACTCAAGATCTCAAATATTGCCTACAAAGCGCCATAAATCCATGTGTGCACTGGTACATAGGGATTGACTGAGTAAATGGATGAATGGCAGACTGGTCTAAATTGGCTCCTAATGCACGTCTTGTGCTGTGTAGAGAAAAAAAAAGGTGGTTATTGGGAAGGAGAGGAGGTCGATGACACTTTCCGCTCCGATCTATGCTGTTAGCAGACTACAAGCGGCACTTAACTAAGACATTACAGAGCCTTTTGCTTTTTTGTGATGATGCCTACCTGGAAGGGACTTGAGCAGTGGCAGACACGTGTTTGCTGGAGGGAGACAGCTACTGGCTGTTCTCATTGGTCTGTGGGAACCAGTATCACAGGCCATGGTAAGCATGTGATTCCTGTCGTGTCATATGGAAGTGAGCAAAGCACAGCTTGACTAATCAGGAAAGTGGTTTGGTATGAATGTTATTCAAAGAGCTTCTGATCAGCAGGTCTACATTGAAAGACAGAAATTATACATCAGCTGTGAGTCACGCTCCTCAGTATTAGGTAAACTCACTCATCAAGCTCAGACTGTATTGTCGGTTCCCTCGGCTCGGAGCACAAACACTAAATAACCTCCTATTGGGCTGAAGAGGTAGAAATCAGCTGCATACAATTTTTCTTTTACACCAAGTCATTTTCTGCATTTCACTCCTGACGTCAGAGCTCTTAATGAAGACAGCGTAGCTCACCGCTGCCGAGTTCTGCACAGCCAGTCTAAAGATTTTATTTCACTGCTTCCACAGCTTGCCTTATTTCACTATGGCTTAATGAGAGTCGTTTGGAATAATAGGCTTCCATTGAACGGAGGCATCTGCATCCACACAACTCTAAATGAGTGAGCTAATTTCCAAAGATAATCACCTCTCCTGCTGTGTTTTTATGTGGAGATGCTGTAGATTTTTAGCCTCGGATTTAATGAAGTCAAAAATTACCTCCAATCCTCCGGTAAGGTCGACGGAAGCTGAGCACGTCACTAATATTTGTCTTTAAATCGTAAAAGAAAGGGTGTTATTTTCACAAACATGCCCGTTAATGAAATGACTAATGACACTACCCCGGAATATTTGAACATTTTAAAATCTGTAATATTATATTGCCTTTTCTATTGACAAAATATGAATAGTTTTTTCCCCATCAGCACTTTATTGCATAACAGTTGGCTTGTTTTTACAGTTGCGATGAAAGCAACACCAGGTCACAAGTGAATCAGCCAGTCTGCCATTTAGAGTCCATTAGCACTACTAAACTATGGCCAGAGGTTCTTGTCAGACTGTTCAATAAATGTATAGTTAAACCAAACGACTGGCCAAAATTTGAATATATAAAGTTGAATGAGAATGTCCTTCAATTCTGCTGCTGTGAAAGAAATTGGCATAGAGGCCATGCTGAGGGCAGCCATCAGATCCATTAGCTCAGCACATAATCATCAAAACTTTCTTGCTGCAAAGAAATCCTTGGCTTTACTGTCTGCTTGAAATATGCCTCGATCTGTGCTACAGAGAAATTTTGACTGGCCCAACTGAAGCACTTCATGCTGCTGTAGAGACATAAAAAGAACTACAAACGCTTTTTACATGTTTCCAAGAGCAAACAAGTGAGATTTCTTAGGATGCCTGGGTAATGAAGTCCACTGGGACACTCAGAGACACAATTAAAGGATGAAGTGAGCTCTCTTTTTCACTGTCTCCTCTGTCTCCCTCTTTCTTCCTCTCCACTCTCTCTCTTGTCTTGTCCCTGTGTGTGTGAGAGTGTTGTCACTGATGACACAGAAGCTGTGGCGTCATGCAGTCACTGCAGATGGCAAATATGAAGGGGTGGGGGGGGACGGGACAGGAAGGGAGGAATCGCTTACAAACAGCGTAGGCCATTTTGACAGAGAGAAACCCTGGCTTGTCAGAACAAATGGGAAAGGTCACAAACTGTGACAATGTAGTAATGTCCCATTCACTGAACTACACTCTCCTTTATTTAACTTCCCACTTTCACGTCAACTAACTTGTCTTTAAAAAAATGTCATGCCCTTTTATTTCTGTAAAGGTTGCACTGGAGGCAGCCACAAGCAAGGGAGACGGAGCTGTTTATCACATTCACTGTGTATTTATGCAGTTAGGCTAGAGAGAAGCTGTCAGTAATTTGGCAACATTTACAGTACTTTTCCCCTCGCGGCTCTGTTGGAGTGGCTGTTGCAACAATTTATACAATATGAAAGAAACAGCAGCAGAGGTTAATTCCCTGGTGCAGTGTTATGCAGGCTGGCAGTCCAAGCGGAGGAGCAAGACAACAATATGGCTAGCAGCTAGCGCAGGACATCCTCCTCACAGCTTTGTGTTTTCCTTATCACAATAGACGGTCGGGAAGGTTTCCAAATAACGGCAGAGGGTGGGAAGATGGGGGAGAGAGCAGAAAGAAGGGGAAGGAGGGGGACTGCATTGTAATGTGTTTTCATGGCTACCAAATGAACCTTTCTATAGACTGTGACACAAAGAGCACTGTAAAACACACACACACACAGGCACACACACTCCTCTTGGACTGTCACAGGAATGGAAATCAGCTATGGCAAAAGGAAAATCCACTTGCTGTATTAAAAGCTTGAGGTGTGACGGCCAACATCAACAGCTAAATTGCCATCCGTCCACACATTCTGTATTTTTTTAATGCATATTAGCTTTCTCTCTGAGTTAATACTTTTAAAATAAAACCTGCTGTAATTGACGCCTTTTTTCCTCGTCTAGACCCGAGGCAAGCCATCAACTATGGATGACACTTAAAGCTAGTAAGCCATTTCACAGTCAATCTAAATCTCAGTTTCAACTACAGTCATGGTGGGAAGGTTTCCGTGGAGATTTTTCCCCTGAGTTGCCTTTGAATCATTCATTTGTGTATCAAAGTTACTTTATAGCTAGCGTTTAAATCCATAGAAGAATGGGTTTTTTGTCCATCCACCTTTCCCTTGATTGTTTTGCTGCCTTGTCTCTACCTTTTACTCTACAACTTTCATTTATGCCTTTCCCAACTCCTAGTCCCGCTAATCATGCGTATATGTGTGTGTTAGCATCCTTTTCTCTCGAAACCCCTCATCTAATTCCACCATACCTTTAGGGTATTGACCAAAATAACCCAGTACCAAGTAGTATCCAAACTTCTCCAGTCAAACGCCACCCGCATTCAATGCCTTTTTATACCCAGATCTAAAAAAAATGACTATTTGTATGATTTTGCTCATAGCCAATCACCATAAGCATTCTTTGATTTAATACAACGTGTCATTGGCCCACTTCTGCAGCAGCTACAACCCATAAAATTTGTGGTGTGATGAAGTTCAGTGTGCCAAGATGCCATCAAAACATTCAAAATATGGCTACACTACACACCTGTGGCATATGGTGGCATAATACGCAACTGAATGCTTCCATTCAAATGGTGGGTATCGAATGAGGTAGAAAACAAAAGTATCAAATGAAGTACCTGCACTGGTATTGGTCCACTGGTATCAGCATCACTTTAAGGGTACTGGTACCGTCAGTCTTTAAACCTTACTAAGCTCTAATGTCATCCAATTTTTATCCAAGCCTCATATTAGCCCTTTCTACCAAGGGACCTGATCCCAGGCTTATGTGTTACCTGACATCATGTAACCCAAGTAGCATGTTGTGTTCAACTTTCACAGATTGAAGGAAAAAAAAAGAGAAGGCCGTACCCAGGCATTCCAATTCTCACGTCCAAACTCTCCCTTTCTCACTGTCAAACACACACATAAGGCACGATGGTGTCCGGTTACAGCGATGCTAAAACTCTCCTGGAATGTTTCTTTAGGGTAGATCGACGGGAGAACACATGCAAGGACAAGGTAGGGGTAGGTGGAGGATTAAGTGTGGCAGCTTGGGTTACGCTGCCCTACACCTGACATGGACTTCTCTTGAATAGCGTGAGAAATTTACTGGAAAATCTCTGTGTTAGAGGTCACGGAACTTCTAGTTAACTCTACCCTCTAGGATTTGGGGATGTCATGGCTGGCTGATAGTATTCTCCAAAGTCTGCACCTGGAGAATTTGTATCTGGATGTGAGGTGTGTGATTGGAAATACCTCTCATTGGGCTGGTATAATGTAGCTGTGACTGTGGTGTGACAGCACGACAGGGCCAATTTTTCTTGCCGCAACTCTCATGACTTGATGACTTTCTTCGTCGCATGGCCTATTTCACGCCTGTGCAAATATCTTCATTAAAGTATCATGATGTGGATCTGCCTTACATGTTGAGTCATAAATAACTTAGTGACTTCATGGGGTTTGGTATGTGTAGCTTATTTATGTCTATCTTTAACTCTGAGCTATTTGTGGTATCTTGAGCCATTCTGCATGAACTTCATTTAAGAGTAACCTAAGTCTGCTTAACAGCTCTGGCTAAAACTGCCTTTCTATGTTTAACTGTTGCCATCTCATCTCCCAGTAGATTTGCGTATACACAGGTCCAAATATAGTTAATTGCCAAATGGGTTCATGGGGCTGTAAAAGTGAGTGGATACTGATGCCTTATTTGCTGATTTTATGACTGGTAGTCAGAATGTTTCTCTACTGTGTGGATGCTCGATGTGAGTGAGTAGGAGTGTTTTAATAAACTGCCAGAGCAATCCCTGGTACCCAAGGAAATTTAAACACTGGTATTATTCTATAAATACATAGTTGGGGTCATATGTGCCATAGTTTTCTAGCCTGACTAAATATAAACAAGGCCCGTCTGCGTAGTGTTATCTCCAACGGCGTGATGCAACTCTCCGAAACCCCTCTGAAATAGTTCCTAAAATATACATGAAAAGGGAACGGAAAGATACACCCGTTCTTCTGTGTCGGCTGTTTGAAGACGCAAGCACAACCTTCATCTGTCATCCCTAAAATATCACGACGAGGAAAGAAATAAAGGAAGGAAGGAAGACGAGAAGAAACACTGAATGGAAAAGACAAAGAAGGCTCACGCTTCGGATGGAGTTGTCAGCATTGCTAGCACCACTGAAGCACATCTGTATGAGCAACATTCCTGTTCCAGTATGATGAGAAAAAAAATGACAAAATACCTAAAAGTTTCCTTTCAGGTCTTGGCAGGTTTGAAATAGGCAGGACAAGGAAACGCTGCAACTCACATTAATGTCTAATACTCGCTCATTTTTTTTCCCACACAGAGCTCTGTATTCCCCCCGGGCTACCATTTGCTTTGCAAAATGCATGCATGAAATTCTTGAGACCAGCCTCCCCACGAGAGTCTAAATAATAGATTACCAACACAGCATCCAGCCTGCGCTATAACTTCAGCCCCAACTGTCTGGCCTCATTAGCGAGGGAAGTGTAAAAGATAGCCAGCTGCTAGCCCAGGTGACGGCGCTCAGCTCTGGCCTTTGGCAGTAGTGGCCCACCCTAAAGAGAATATACGGCGTCTCGCTCCGTGCAATTCATCTTGTAATCCGCCTTAAAGCTGCTAAGCTTCCGTTGATGGCAAATGAATGGAGACCAATGGCAGGAAAGATGGAGACGGAGGGACAACAGGGTGAAAGTTTCAGTGAGCGGCACAGGGAGGGAAGAAAAGGACCAAAATGTGGTAGATTCATCTGAGAGGAATGACAGAGGGAAAGGCGGCTGGTTTGGGCCGTCTGGTCAGAACCAGAGGTGACCTAAGCCATTTTCATCCACTGATTGTCCCCCTTTCTCCCTCCTTCTTCCTCTCCCTCCATCTCTTTTCACTCTCTCCTCTGCTGCTCTATCTCTCTCTCCCCCTCTCTCTCCATGTTCGCTTCCAAATGGCAGTCATTATACCGGACATGAAAAGTCATTTTAGTTCCGCCTGGCTTCTTCAAAGCAGCTAGCTATAATTGCAGATTGAGTAGAGAGAGAATGCTGGGGTTACACAGAATTTAAACATTGACTCCTAACCTTGCAGTGATGCAGGAATTTAACTTTGGATTCAAAAAAAGGGAAGGATAAACGAGGAATAATACAGAATCAATATTTACACAAGGTTGATGTTAGTCAGCCCCAGTACCTTGCCTTTTTCTGTACAATGTTTCTCGCTTTGCTCGTGAGATCCATACGTTTAAACATCTCCCTGTGGACATGTGGGTGCCAGACTCTCTGAGCGGATTGGAGGCACTGGATCCCATTACAACACGTGTCACTTCAAGAATTATGGCACAGATTGGGGAAACACTTCCAAATTATGAAAAATCCATCCACTATTAAATGCATTCCTCATTCGTGAAATTGCTGTGTGGCAATGTCACTGCACTTTTTAATGGAATTTTCTCGTCTTTGCCAATTCCAGTGGGAGTCTGGGAAATGCAAATGGCCAACAAATCTCAATCACCATTGTTCTTAAGCTTAATTTAAGAAAAAAGTAAGGTCTTATTTTAGGTTTATTTTATGGAAATAATTTTATGTAGAACTGCAGCAGTCACAAACAGTGTGTTTTGTCTGTTCTCAGGATCTATCATTTGTATACAGTCTTTCACATCCCTGTGTGAGTGTGTCTGCTCATATTAAGCGTGTGTGCATGTGCACTAGTGTTTGCAAGCTTGCATGTGTTACAAATTCAGCCCCGAAACAGTTTACAGTCCCAGAGGGTCATATATATATGTTGCTCTTTCCCAGTTTACGAGCTAGCCACCAGCCTGAGCTGAGCACCCCTCCCTTGCACTTATCTCTTGAACCCTTCTATTTGGCACAGCAGGTAGCGTAATTGTTCTTGGAAAGAGCCTATCAACTAAAGGCTCCATTTTTGACTTCTCGTCGCAGAGACCTTTATCATAACACCCCATTTTTGCCCGGCTCCAGGCTCTAACCGCAGAGTGCCTCTGAACAAAAGTGTTTCAGCTAAGTCATTCCCTTTTGATGGAAGATGGAGGGGGGCTGAGCGAGGAGGGAGGTGGAAAGATAGAGAATATAGACTGGGAAATATATCTTCTGCAGGAGACCCTCCCCGCTGTCCACTCCCTCAGCCCCCCAACCCATGAAACGCAACCCCTGCTAACTCTCTTGCGAGCAGAAACAAATTCTAAAACTGTCATACTTTAATTGAAATTCCATCACTTGTGTGGCTGCTATTGTGGAATAATTTGATAAAGCTGTGTGACATGAATGCACAGAGCCAACCGCCACTTCTATTTCTTCCTCCAGCTTTTATTTCCTCATTCTGCCGGTTATTCAAATGAACCTCAGTGGATTCTGCTCTCAGCCTTTCCAAAAATTAAGATAAGAGGAAATGAGACAATGGGAAGTGCATAAAAAGAAATAATGTTTTGGGTTGCAACACAATCAGGATGAATGCTCGAAAAATAACACCAAGCTACCTTTTTATACCCCATCACTTTCATTCTGGCAATATTTGAAACCAGAATTATTAGCTTTCACTCGCTCTTCAGTTTTCATCTAATTAGCTTTAACTCTCTCAAAGTGCTAATAGTGACAGGCTGTTAGTTGCTAGATGGGGAATGATCCAAAATGGAGGTCAAGGGCAGAATTCCAATCCTCTGCCAGTGCCACTGACCCCGATCCAAATCCATACCAGCATACTCCCTCCCCCTCCATGTCTTCACAACTGGCTACAGGCGTTTGGCATCCATCATATCTCCTGAAACCCAATCTGCAAGCAAAGGACAGCTGCGGTGAAAAGGCAGTCCTCCCTGTTTCTGACACATCGGTACCCCTCCTGAACGCAAAGCCTGGAGGCAGAGCCTCTGGGCAAAGCGTTCGAACTGCGTTGTGCCCAACACTAAATTGAACCATGTTGGAAGTGACACTACGCTTTGCGTGTTAGAATACACACAAGTCAATTTCACTGAGGGAGAAACATGTAGTGAAATCAGGATGAAAGGATGGGGAAACGGGACACTTTTTTTTCATGATTCCTCATGATTTTGATGAGAGTCATCTGAGACACAGAGAAAGAGAGAAGAACATGAGAGAGGACAGAGAGAAAACAAGAGTAACACAAAGAATAGGAGTAAATAGGAAAGAACAAGCTCAGCGATAGCCCTGTGCTCCCTCCACTGCCAAATAATATTTACGCCTCAGCTTTCTGCCCTGACAGGGTGATGGACAGTAGAGGTGATTTTGCCTGGGCGTGAAAATAGGCTTCTTATTATTCCAACCCAGTGGCAACTTGAATATCAATAAAAACTGCTAGCGTTCCCCTATGTGTAAAACCAATGCCCCGTAGCGGTGGTTTTTATCAAGCAACCCACCCTTGACGCTAGTTATGCAGTACTAGAGGTTACGGGAGGAAATGCTTGCCAAGTAAATAAGTGAGTGAAGCGATTGAATAGAGGGGAAAAACACAGCGGGACCGGGGCCAAAGTGAACCAAGGGTAAAGTCATGATCACTTCATTATGCTGGAGTGCAGCTCAGTGTTGTGCGAAATCAAACTGCTTTCTCATTTGTCACAATGCATCAAGCCGGCCTCTGTGAAGCGGGTTCGCATTCGGCTGGAGGCCCCTGACGCACAGGCGCACACATCGGTTGATGATCATGAGGAAAATAAAATGCAAGATATACAGAATGCATACGCCCATGTACAGATACACATATGCAATATACAGTACACATACCAACACTGCTATGACACACACTTTACTATCCTCCTGCCCTGTTTTCTCCAACATGACCTCGACCAGTCAAACTTCCCCTGCATCCGCCAACCACCCACCCTGCCAGCTAGCCAGCCGGCCTGCCAGTCAGTGGGTAGTTGTTAAGGGCTGTTGCTGGCACAAAATAAGCTAGAATACACCCACTGGATTACAGAGGGCAGGCAGTGAGGGGGGTGATTGCTAACAGACCTATTGGCACTCCATCTCCTCCAGCTCCAACACCACGGCGCCTGATAATTGTGGCCTCTATGTTTACGTATCCATTTTTGTAATGTAAGTGTTGATTTCTCATTCCACACTCGTAATAGGGGCCCTGGCCTTGGAATTCCTGAAGTAGTTCTAACACACACACAGGCATAGGCACACACACACACACACACACACACACACGTAAACACACATACAAACTTTTTTCTCACTCTTTTTGTCTGCACTTGAAAATAAACCAGTGAGTCAGAGCTACTTGGCTGTGCTAAGACAATGGGACTGTGAGGTGCAGGCACACTTGTTTGTAAGAGGGCTTGGCTTTGTGCCGAAAAAGGACTTGGATAAGGGAATGTTGAAAGCTCCCTTAGTCCTTCAGGATGCCTCAGTTACATTAAATTCACTGCTGTCAAAGAGCTCATATCTTTGAGCTTAACATTTAACGCGCATATGTTGAAGCGCTTAAAAAAACACTTAGCCAGGTCAGTGTAGATTCGAGAAGTCGTACAAGTAAAAAGGACATCTGAAAGACATTGTTGACTTCTCTAACATTCAGTCTTCAAAATACCCCGGTGTCCCTTCCAGACACTGTCAAAAATGTGGGATATGATTTCCGAATGTGCTTCAGGCACAAAAAGCTGGAGAAAAAAGTACATCGGCAGGCACGCAAAAATGGCCCAACTCCCTTATAGGCACTTTCTAAAGCCTTATATCATTTTTCAATTTAATGGCTTGCATGCCATGAACTGTTTGTACCCTTCACACACACGCACACACACGCACGCACACAGCTGAAAGCTTGACTCATTTCTCCTTTCATTTCCTTTACACTATAATATAGAATTACCTTTTCACAATTTACCATTTTTCCCCCCCACAAAAAGCTATATGCTATTTTGGAGGATTTAGAAACGCCACTGAGGAAAGGACGAGGGTTTGAGAGAAGATGGCCGCATCAGTGCCGCTTTTCCATGACTAAGACACTTCGCTCCCTTCAGCGACTTTGGACAGCAGCACTTTAAGCGAGCGCCACCTTAATGCATATCCATTTTGCCTCCTCTTTTGAGTGCTGCTGTCGCACCAGCGAAATTGGAAATCGAACGTGTGTGGTGACAGCGTTAATTGCGCCGTGTCAAAATTGGGCAAGTGCTAATTGTTTGAGCTGGGAACTGTAAAACATGAAAGACAGTGGAGGCGCTGGGAAGTGCTCTTCCAGAGTGCTTACTGGCTATATACTGGGAATTGCTTGAGCAAACACACATGCACACTCATTTGCATGCTTGAACACACACACACCTACTGGCCCCTCGAACACCTCACTAGCCCACACCACCCTCAATCACCGCCTTTTCATTTGGCACAGACAGCAATATATTACACCACATACGGTCAGGTTGTTTTACACCATAATGCCTCCTTCCATATTGCACATTACAAATGCTGAATTTTCAACAAGCTCACTGATACACAGCCAGTTATTTTATGAGCTTTGTAAATGACTATTTCTTTTAAGACTGTTTTCTACATGATGCCTAAAATCCCTTCTTCATGGCTTGTAGCCTCTGTGCTGCATTCCCCTCACTGGCTGAGGAGAATGAGTCCCCTAGTGGCCCAACCGGCACACTGAGCACAGGTGGTGTGTGCACAGCTCTACTGGAAATAAAGGTTCACTTTCACCTGATTGACAGAATATGTTGCGTGACTGACTCTGAGCCTGCCTCACTGATTATTTTTTTTTCTCAGCTTTTTGAAACATGTGAGCTCTTTAAAAAGCAAAGTCAACTTTAAACCCCGCGAAAATAAAATAATAATAATAAAAAAAAAAGTGATCTAAAAATAAGACGGATAAGATGAGAGATCTCTGGAGAGTTGCAGGAATGCACTTTGAAAAATTCTTCACAATCTACTCGCTGAGAAAGGCTTCCACAAGTCTAAAAGGGTCCATTAAATGAACTGTATTTACATGACAGTGGGCTTAAAATAACATTTGAGCTGGCGGCTTTTGTTATTTTTGATCAGATCATCTGCAGCCAAACTCGAAACGCAATATTAAAGCCGTGTAATATATTTACATGAATGTGTGGGGATCATTTAGTAGAATAAAACACATTTTGTCACAAGCCAAATCTCCACAAACGGCACACCATCACACACATATTCCACCTGCACATTCAAGGATGTAGTTTATGTGCAGATGCATATTAAAACAGATAAATAAGCCATTTAATGTTGCTATTTCATGCCGTCCGGGGCGTTTTACACACTGTTATGTGGCTCGGAAAGCGCTGCCTATCCAAGGTTGCGCGCGTTCGTAATAATAAACTCTGCGTAAAACAATTATTGACACATGATTTAAACGGTTATACCCGTCACCACGCCAGCCAGCACATAGCCTGTGTGCGTTAGGAGAATAACGCCAGGCTAAATAGGTGTAACTGCTCACAGCTGATATGTTTGAAGCAACTTCACGAGGCTCTACGCACACCTGAAATCACTGCGGCAGCGACTTCAGTTCCGACTGTCATCATCTCCAAACTCCCAGGCTCGCCAAACACTTACCTTATCACCATTTTGCGGTCAGTTTGAAACTCAGTCTCTCCTTTATTTTCTGTACAAAGAGAGTTCTTGTTTTACATCCAGTTATGACAGTCTAGTCCCGGGGAAATAAAGAAATCCGTCCTCAGGTTCTTCTTCTTGTTTCCCCCCCAGCGTCTTTCCTCGAGTTGTCCGTCACCAACGCGCTAACGATCTTCGGGGGGCGACAGGACGAAAAACACGCACGTGGAGGCGTGTGTGTGTGATATATTCTCTGGTTTTGGCTCTGTCTGTTTGGTGCTCGTTAGATCTTCATTGGATTGAACGTGGCGAGACTGTGGTTGTGTTTGAAGAGTGCGGTGTGGCTGGGACACACAGCCCCCTCGCTCTCGCTCTCGCTCTCGCTCCCCTCTCTCTCTCTCTCTCTCTCTTTCTGTCTCTCCTTCCCTCACTCTCTGTCTGTCTGTCTGTTTGTCTGTCTGTCTCTCTCTCTCTCTCTTTCTTTTTCTCTCTCCCCCTGCCGAGACCCGAGCACGGACTGAAACCCCAGGCAGAGAAAAACGGGAGAATGAGAGAGAGAGAGAGAGAGAGAGAGGGAGAGAGGTGTGTGTGTATGTGTGAGTAGGAGGGGTGACGTCACTCAGCGAGGTCCCACTTTCCCAACTCTCCTGGATCAACTTTCCCCCCCAAGTCCACTGCAGGAATGTGCACTTGGACATGGCTATTTTAGAGGTGTGTGTGTGTGTGTGTGTGTGTGTGTGTGTGTGTGTGTGTGTGCGCGCGCGCGTGCGCGTGGGTGAGTGTTTGGGTCTGACTGCATAATTATTTTCAGTTGGTAAACCATGAGAATATGACTGAATGTGTGAGCCCACATGTGTCTGCATATGTTACAGCTACCGCTATGTTATCATGAGGGAGGGTAGTGAATGCATACTGCATATCATGACACAACTAATAAATTATAAAAAGATTCAATCATTTTCCATATCCTGTTGGGGGTCGCAGGGGGGCTGGAGCCTATACAGGCTGGACACCCTGGACAGGTCGCCAGACTATCACAGGGCTGATCGTGTGTGCCACAAATCAATTAATTTCAATTAATTTCCCTTCATTCCCTGAATCAACTAATGTTAATGTTAATCTTTGTACTTCATCTGGACACAAGACATGTAACAATATACAGTATCACTTTGAAGAAAAAGTTTGGAGAAGCTTGAAAAGAGAAATATATTGACATTTTTTCCAATGTAAGGTAAGACAAAAATAACAAGACAGGACAGAAACTACTGTTTAAATACAGAGATGGGCATGAGAACTTGAGGATTCGTTTGGACACAAATATTTGTTCAGTGTATAGAGTAATCCTGCCTGACCTCCGATGTGAAGATTTTATTCATTTTCCTCTCTCTCTCTCTCTCTCTCTCTCTCTCTCTCTCTCTCTCTCTCTCTCTCCCTCTCTCTGTTTATCATGAGACTACTGCTGTGGAAGTGTGAACAGTTTGGGAGAGTAGGCCTTCAAACACACACACAGTGACAAGGCTAACTGTTAGCATCACAAGGCTAATGTTACCTACCTATTACTAACGGGACAGAATCGAGCCATTTCAATGTCAGTGTGAACTTGTTGGGACCTTTTAAAAGCTCAGTGTTGGATGCTAGCTGCTGCTGTTGCGTTAGCTCGTGCTAACTGGGCAGATGTTCACTGACCGCAAGGAAAGCGGCTTGGAGATGGCCCCTCAGTGCTGCATCAAACGTGTCACGGCAGGGACAGAAAGTTTGCCAATTGTTTTATGTTAACTTTTTGGATAATAGGCTGATAGGTTGTTCTGTGTCAATTTACATGAAGATTCTTGCATTAGATTTTTTTTTTGAGAGCACTTGAGTAGTCTGTAACAATTTGATGCAAATACTCCAATATGGAAGTTACTTTAAAAGTCCATTCGTAGTTATTAGATCTATACGCTATGAAAGAGCAATGCCAGTACTACTTTTTTATTATTACGTTCAGTCACACTTGTTTTAACAAACTTAACAAATTTTGAAAAGCACTTATGATATTTGTAAATTTAATTTATTGTTACTCTGTTGCTAAAATGGCATTACATTTGGTGAAGAGTGCACAATGACCTGTTAAAGGCTCGACACTCAAAGTTTAGGACTTGGGACTTTTCAGTTTTGACTTGGAACTTGACTGAGGACCTGCCTATCTTGACTTGGGACTTGAGTGCAAAGACTCGAGACTTGGTTGAGAGTTGCAAATCAATGACCTGGTCCCATCTGTGGTACTCATCATGCAGGCGAAATGGCCCTATCTCAATTTTACATTGTTAGGCCATATATTGTCCTCTTAGATGATTATTACTGGCGCATTAACATGCAAGCAGCAGCTACCTATTTTTATACTTTAAAATATGCACCAGATTTTAAATGTTTATTAGAGGTTTTAACATCTCAAGGTGAAAATGTCCTTGTAGCTATAGCTGTCGAATACATTTGGTTGAGTAAAAAGTGCAATATTTCCTTCTTAAATGTAGTGAACTATTAATATAAAGTAAAATTTATTTAATTAAAGTACAGTACTTGAGAAAATCTATGCAGTTAACTTTCCACCACTCGTCCTTAAGCAGTTGAGAGGTGAAGCCTGGCATACATGGGTACCTAGTGGTTGGGGTACTGTCAGCGCAAACTCCATAAAAATGTCATCATGTACAATGAGGCTACTACAACTCATCACTGAGAGCCACAGACACACTATACTGTACGTCCCTGCAGGGATATTTTATTGATTTTGTTGTCGGACTGTGCTTGAATGTGTCTCCATGTCTGTCACCTACCATTTTGTTTATTTTTATCAAAGGCCAGTGCTTCTATACGCATGAAAGCTGCGTTCACATACCGCATTGTGTACTCCAAGGTCAGCCTGTCGCAGCCAAGTTGAGCAGTAACCGCTGTAATCCATGTGTAATGATCAAACACATTTCATGTAATGATTCCAAGACGTGATTCATTCACGTTCACGTTACTGAATAGACATAATGGTGCACGAAAATTGCATAAAGGGACAATATTGCTGCTGATAACACAGTCAAGTGCACGGTCCTCTGATGTAGGGCTACAGAAAAATAACAGCAATGGCCCGGGGAGACAGATGACTATGACCAATTGTGTTTTGAGAAAAGTTGCTTTTGTGGCAGCAACCCAAACCTTCTGATGAACAGCCGAGCCCTGCAGACACCAACATCTAGCATCCAACAATAGTACTCTGAGAGACAGACTACTGCAGTCAGCAGATCTGTTTTCTTACCTGCACTCAGACATGTCATGTATCTGATTGAGTAACTGTGATGGTGATTTATACCTGCAAATTATGCCGAGCTCCATTTTCTAAGGGCAGAATTTGATACAGCCTCCGCATGTAGATTTATAGGCCAAAAAGAAAGTGTTGGTTCTGTGACAATGAACAATAGAGAAACTTGATGAAATTACTGTTATGTGAACTATTGCCCTCGACTGCTGGCTATGAGAAAGCATTGTGGGAGTGATAGCTCGTTGTGTCTAGCGGCACAATGTACTGTAGATCACAAATGTCGGATTATCTGACGTTCACTAAAGCGGTTATTCGGAAAATATTCTTACATATCAGGAGTATGGATTCTAGGTTGGAAGGCTGTTGTGGTTGTGAAGAAAATATCTGACACTGAGAAACCTCTGCTCTCATTAATGAAATGATTCCAGTCCTTTAGGTGAGGCATGCTGACATTCACCTACGACGCATGACTGTAAGGGGCTGCTTCTTCTTCTTTTTTTTTTCCCTTTAAATCCCTCGCCCGTATTCGAGTTCTTTGAATATAATTGGATGACACAAGTTATTAGATTTACAATTCTGCTCTGCATCTAACCTTGTGCTTTCATATTCTTGGCACCAGCTTAGCAGTAATACAGCGGCACTTGTTGACAAATGAGGGCAAGGGTAGGATTTATCAAGAGCCTGCCTTGCTAGCCTATCATGGCTGAACTTTGTCGCCCAACAGGACGCGGTAGTCTATAAACCAACTGTCCTTCAACAAGAAGGATCCAAGACAGAGAAAATCGGAGTGCTGAGCTGAGACGCAGCATACCACATGCTGCAAGTTTGCCTATTAATACTGTTGACAGTGGGAAGGCCGTTAAACTCGCTTGGCAAATGCTTTCTTTGCTATAGGAAAATGACAACACATTACTATCATGTGAGTCAACAGTGTTTGATATACATGTTTACATCCATGCGTGTGAGGGTCAGGCAAAGTGTAGCACTGATTGACATTTACTATGTAAATGCGATGCAAATTAAGCTAAGGATTCTAAAGGTTATACAGTATCAATATGCATTTGCTTTGATAAATTATGTAAGCAAATCTTTTGATGTATGTGTTTCACTGTGAGACTGCCCACGCAGTAGATCTGTCTCTCCAGTTATCTTTTTCTTTTCTTTCTTTTTTTTTTGTATCTTAATGCTGAACAATGGCAGTAATAATTTAAATGCCATATTCTATAATGAGTTTCGTTAGGGCTAGTATCGATTAGCAGCTGTCACCATGCATATTTCAGTGTTATGCTGTTTATCATCATGCGAAGTCTCAGATTTGAACTGAAATGTCTTGGCAACTACTGTATAACTTGGTGTTAAATTTTGTACAGACATGCATAGTCCTAACTTAAAGGGACAGTTCATCTCCAAAATGAAAAAATCCTATTTTTCCTCTTACCTGCAGTGTTATTTGTCAGTCAAGATCGTTTCAGTTTGAGTTGCAGATTGTTGGAGATATCGGCTGTAGAGATGTCCGGCTTCTCTCCAATATAATGGAACTAGATGGCACTCAGCGTGTGGTGCTCAAAGCCCCCCAGAAAATACATTTAAAAAAACTCAACAGCAGTGTCTCTTTCTTGAAATCATGACCAGGTTCATCAAGATAATCTACAGACCTTGTTGTGAGCAGTTTCATGTACGAACTTCGTACTACACCCTCTCACTGTTTCATTGCGCAGAAGGAAGAGTGCATCTATTGCTAGTTCAACTAGCACCACTGAGCTAACTAACATTAAAGCTCAGCTGAGGAGGACACCGTGATTCTTAGCGTCTTGCGCTGTCACAAACACGAGCCCCGGGTCCATGAGTTGATGCACACTTCCTTATGCACAGTGATGTGGTTGGCAGGTTTAATTTGGTTAGAAAGACAATAGTTCACATGTACGTTTTTTTGACTTTTAGCACTACAAGCCGAGTGCTATCTCGTTCCATTATATTTGAGAGAAGGCAGACATCGCTATGGTCAATATCTCCAACACTCTGCAACTTACACCAAAACAATCTAGATTGATAAATAGCGCTACAAGTAAAAAGGAGATAAGTATTTTTGGTTTGGGCGTGAATTGTTCCTTTAACTTTGTCAATACTTTGACTTTTCTTCAAGCACCACTAGCAGGTCAAAGCATTTAATTACCTTGTGAAATATCTTAACATCTACCATACCTGTGAAACTTATGACACCTCCGTGAGCCTCAAGCTTTACTTTGTGTTTAGCGCAAGTTAGCAAGTGGTTGCTAAACCACATGTTAGCATGTCAGCTTCTTCACATGCTCACATTAGCATTTAGCTCATAGCACTGCTGTAAGTACAGCCTCACCAAGCCACAGACATGGCTGTCGAGTCTTATTTAAAAATACAGTAAAGTGGTTTTTAATACAAGCCCAGTCCTTGACAGCCCCTTTGTGTCATGCTGCTAGAGCTGGTGGATACCTTGTATTTAATGTTACATTTTCTCTCAGCACTGTCTTTAGTGGTGGCCTTGTGGACTATGCAAGTTACTGTATGAAGCAAATCGATTCATAGATTTGGTAGGATTTAATTTTACAGAGTGCAGTTTTTATCTCCGTGGGGATCAAACAGCTTCTTAAAGTCATACTTTTTCTCTTGTGAATCAGTGTTAAGCTGGCTGATTCAGAAACAGACAGGCAACACGAGTAGAAAATCAATCAAGTTGTTCTTTAAGTTGCAAGAAAAGTGGTCTGCTTTTAGTCTGCAAAAAAGGTTTTAAGTGATGCTTGTCAGATGAATTTACACTAAGGACTAGGCTCAGACTGGATTTTGTTGTTCAATAGGCTAAGGTCAGTTCCATTGTAACTCAATCCAATAACTGCCATATCAGTTTAACACTTTAGATTTAGGAGGGCTGACAGCTATTTTAGAGGGATTTTTCTCCTCCATGGACAGCATTTCAATTCTGGATAAATTGCATGGATTTCTGATCATGCAGCCTATTTATAATTCTGCATGCAAAACTGTCAATTTCACATTTAATGTTAGACAGACAGACGTGAAAATACAATATCGTTCACTGTCAATCTCGCCATAGCCCGAGGTGCAGGCCTTTTCACCCTTGACAAGTTGCTGGCGAATTACAAATGACTGTCAGTCAAGTCATTACTCTAGTTTCTGCGACCCAAAGACAACACCATGTATAATACTGCGGAGAAGAGGGACAACTTGTCTGAATCAAAAACAAGGACTGTTGTTTTCAGCTCCTCACGCCCCAGAGTTGATACATTTATAGTCCCCACCTCCCCCGCAACCCTGATCAAGTAAACCAGTCATCGTAAAATTAATTTCCCCATCAAGCGAGACTCGCGCTCTTTGGGATAACAATCTATCTTAAGCGGATAAATCTAATCCAATGTGTTGAGATTGACTTGTTTATGGCCGCTGCCCAAGCAGTCAAGAGAGGGAGAGAAGGGCGGGGGGGTGATGAGGGGAGGGAGGGGGGCTAAAAGCGACAAATGCCAAGGTGATATTACACACATCTCGAAGGCACGAAAAATGTAAACCAACACCCAACTGTAGTCCTTGGCTGAGACACCTAATACTTCTCTCCTTCTTAGAATCTGTCAGACATGATGGATGGCTAAGCATACAGCCATGCTTTCATGAGCTTTGATAGCCATAATTATGTACATGATAGGGAAGAAGGGGTTCGTTTATTGGTTTGATGTCAGACAGCTATATACAGAGCCTTACACAATCAGTGAGAACATCTATATAATTCACTTAGTGACCTACGTAACTTGGAAACAGTGACAGCCGTAAAACACGTCCCCCAGGGCGAAACACTCTTTAACGCCTCCTGCAGCCAGATCATTAAATCAACTCTATTTATGTTTCCAAATTAACCCCCGAGAGAGTTACCTGGACCTATAGTTATATAGATAGTTGTGTTATGACGGAAAGTAAAAGCTGTGCATTATTAATCACATAATAGCAAAAAAATATGTATGACTTCATAAGGAGTTTTTGTGTCACAATCAGGCAGCTCTGCATACTTGGTTTCAATTATTAAGTATTTCTCTGTCACATTAAATATTCATAAGCAACAGTCAAAGTTGGTATTTGGGGAAAACATCTTTGGTTGTTATTTATTGAAAGTTTTACACTCCAAACTCTGCTAATCTGCTTCATCAGGACTTTGTGGATGTAGTTTTGATCAGGTTTGATTGACAGTGCAGGCGACATGAACAAACAACCCCACAACTGTCATCCCATTTCCATTCAAATGCTGCTAACTTTGGTAAGTGCACAGAAATATATGACATCAACATTTTATGTAAAATAAACCAAAGCTGTTTCAAGTTTGGCAGCACCCCATCACTCATAGGAAAAAGCTGATTGAGAAAATAGGTTTTGGACCTGGAGAGAGCTTTGTGGTTATACATTAGCTCTTACTGGTGCTGCCAACGGTTTCACGTTAGATATTAATTTGGAGCAGCTGACTGCAGCCTGGTGTCACAATACCTCCAGACCTGACTGCACGTAGTGTTAAATCCTGGCGAAGCTGACTACATGTTTAGTCTAGAGTGACATTGCCTCAGATTGGAGGAGTTAAGTGTTACATGTGTGATCAGCTCTGATTAGCTTTCAAGCAGCCTTCAACTAGAGTTCCCAAGATGGCACGAGTTCGGCATGCAAAGGCCACAGTAGGGACACCACAGAAGCAGACATGACTGCAGATTGTTCTGCGCGGAGGCTGCATCTATTCCTCGTGTATATCAGTGTTTATAATCTATTGCTCAGTGTGCAACAATGCATAATATAATGTCTGGCATGGAGAGGGTCACAAGCATATTGTCGATGAAAAACACAATGGGCTGCACTCCTAAAGAGGGCAACTTGAACTCTTACATGACCCCAACAGCTCCGCCTGTCACGGGGCACGCTGTGACGAGAGGCGCAAGCTTAGTCATCTGTTCTGGAACTGCTGAGTCATGAGTAGTCAATATCACCTTATTATGATGTCAAGCGGAATCAGATTCGCGACGAGGCTTGTGTATGGGACCTCGGTTTGATTTAGTTTAGCGTTGGCATGGGGTGCAATGAGCTGAAAAGCAATTAGGTCCATTAAGAGATCAACTGGGATAGCGTGAGCAGCCATGGTGTGCAGCAGCCTGCGCGGAGAGACAAAGAGAGATAGAGGTAGCGAGGGAAAGGGGGTTTAGACAGATTGAGTCAACTCCTGCCTGACAGAGTCCCTCTGTGGAACCAAGCTCAGGACACCTGTCCAGTGAAACCATGCAAATTTGAATCTCTGTGTGTATTGCGAGCATATGCAAATGTCTGCCTGATGCAATAAGAACCTAACAAGTTGGCATCAATTCTGCGATTATGAGATAGAGATGGAGAATGAGGAGTCAAGGAAGTGGAAGTGACTCTGTGGAAGTGGCTGACAGATAGGCCTTTTTCCCAAACTGATCCCGACCCCGCTTGCACTTCACTGCTAATTGTCAGCCCGCATAAAGTAACATTCACAGCTGCGGAGGGCGCCTCCTGTTAAGAACGAGGGTATACATAAGCAGATAAACTGTAAAAAGCACTCGCACACTCTCCTCCATAAGCAGGAAGCATCCGTCACCATGGATACTGGTAGATGCATTAGCCGCTCTGCTTTTGAGTTATATTGTGTGCTGTTTCCTTGCAAATGCAAAACATCCCAAAAGAATGAACATGTGCTCTGTATGCTCTATGGGTATACATATTATAAGCTAGCGCTGCAATGATCAATCAATTTGTTTAATAATCAACAGCAATTTCAATTATCGACTAATCGTTTAAGTTAGTTATTAAGCAGAACTGCTGTTTACAGCTTGTTAAATGTGAAAAATTGCTGCTCCTCCCTGCTTCATATCGATGCAAATTTGGTTTTGGACTGTCGGACTACACAAGCAAGTCTTAGTTAGGTCACCAAGGGTTCTAGACTCTAGATATTTCTTCTATTTTATTATATTGACTATATAATACATGGAAAAGAAGAAACAGATAATGTGATTAAAAGAAAATTGTTGGTTTCAGCCCTTTTTAGCTAATGGGTTCAAGTCAATTTTGGGAGGAAATGATGGTTTCTCTTTTTTTACTTAGTTCTTAATAATATTCAGTGGTAGTTTTATATAATGTACCACATTAGGATAATTTTGTTAGGGATATCATTGTCACATTTCTCTTATTTTTTCCTCTATAATTTCTCTGTATTCCCTGAATTCACACGTGTGTTTAAAAAAAAAAAAAAAAAAGTCCTGCACTCCTGCTTTTTCCCCTCTGTTGATCTTTTCCCATCTCACTCCACTCCCCTTCATTGTCCTTTCATTTATTTAAATATTCCCTACTCTAAAAGCCTGTCGCTCCCTGTTGCTTCATTTATCTGCCCATTCTCCACCCTCTCTACATCCACTTGTTCTGCTCTCTACCCCTCTGACTTTCCTTCCCCAAACTAATAGTGACACATACCTCATCTCTGTCTATGTCTCTTTCGGCCACTCCCTCTCTCTCCATCCCTTTCCTTTTTCTCTCACCCCCTCTCTCTCTCTCTCTTTCAGCGTGTGCGGGCTGGCATCGGGTATTTACGAGAAACCTCTCACCATAGCCGATTGATCACGGCCATTGTTTGCACTGGGTCCTCCATTTTACAGTTCAGTGTTCATGAAAAGGAGCTTTTTCCACTCCTATCTGTCACCCCCTCCACCCCAAAATATATTCTCTCCCTCTCTCTTTCTCTCTCTGGCCAGTGATCCCCCACTGACATTTTCACAAGCACACCTTCATCAATTTCACACCCCCGATGCCCTCCTATGCCAGTGAGGAAGGTAGGAGGAGGTGAATTGATGGGTGAGTGCTGACAAAGCTAGCTGGAATTCGAAGTCAAGGAGTGACAAAGTTCTTCAAGTGTAGGACAGATAGGACAAGGAGGGTCATCGGTATGTGTGTCCTCAACAGCTGCATGACGCCAAACAAGTGCTCCAATTCAAATATTTCGAGTAGAGTCTATTAAAAGTGCTTTTCATGGTGTTGACCACACTGCCACAGTGTACAGTGCAAAGCGTCTGCATCTCAGCTTACCATTTGCTGCCCCCTGTAGTTTGCATCTTTCTCATTAATTCCTCCAAAGATGAGTCATGCAACTCATGCTATAAATCCAATAATGCAATAAAAGGTGTGATGGAAAAAGCAGTCCAGAAGGTAAACATCCTCTGTGCTCGCTTCCTCCCTTTAGTCTTGGGAAATTAGGCCATTCTATCATCAGCCAACTGGTGCATTTATGAGCTGCTAAAGTAATTGGCGGTAGCGGCGAGATCTCAGCTGAGGCAAAGGTAGCACATTCACCTCAACAGAGCCTTAAGCTAAATGCTTCGATGAAATAACAGAGAGGAGATGGAGGAGGAGGAGGAGGCGAGTGGAGCAAAAGAGAGAAGCAAGGTGCCTCATTCACTGGCTCAGGGGTTTATGGGATTGCTCCCAGCTGTCACTCTGTGTAGTGAATCCGCAGCACCGTAATATCTTAATTGTTTCAAATTAAATGCTCGTAAAATGGCAAAGGAAATGAGTTTTTCTCTCTGGCTAATCCAAAGCAGCCCCTTGACTTACATCTGGGCCCGCTTTAAGTGAGAGGGGGTTTAAAAGGTGGAATGGCTCCCACATGAGGTGGCTATGGATAGGCTGGTGTGGAATTAGTCTTTATAGGTTGTGAACTACGAACCTATCACTGTGCACATGTGAATCACGTGTCTCAGAGCGTCTCTCGCCCTTTTTCCTCTCTGTTCTTCGGCTCCCTATCATTTTCCCTGTCTCTACATCTGCTTCTCCCCTTTTCATTCTTTCTTAACATGTGTGCACACGAGTTTATGTGTGTACTTATGTATGTTCATGTGGAGGATGTGTGCACGCGGAGGCTTATCATAATAAACAGTCTAAATATCCTGTGGGGATTCACACATTTAGTCTCCCCCCCATCTCCCTCCGGCACTTCTGAGACTCAGCTCATTCCACGGCACACATTCAAATCACTCAACCAGCTAAAGCGTCCTGAATGACATCAGCCTTACTGTCAAACACACACATATATACGCTCATGTATGCATGCATGCACACACATAATGCACACACAAATGTTGGCATACATGCAAACACAGACAAGTAGAAAGCCCTTCCCACCTCAGTCACCAAGAATAATCGGTGAATATTGCCTACCGCTCTGTACTCAAAGCATGTACTGTACGTTCGGTTTACATGCCAAACACATGCATTCTGTGAACACAATAAGACGTGCCTCTCATGTCTCTTTCCCACAGACGATTCCCAGTCTGAATGGTTATCGAAATTTCCCATTTGCCCTCGTTAACTTGACATCTTCCCTTCCATTCTTGTGCAAATACCAGTTTGAAATGAAGCTCCTAACTGGCAGATCCAGCAGACAATTATACGCCATTACATCCGCAAAGTGCTTTAGTGGTGTTGCTGTAGGTGGTGGTGACGGTAGGGGCAGTGAAGTCGATTACCATAAAATGAAACACCAACTGAGAAGGCCTGACACCTCTCCACTTGGAACCAGAGACTGATTGAAAAAAGGGAAGAAGAAAAAAAAAAGCCTAAGCGTCATTATTGCCTCACAATGCAGGGAGTAGCTTTCATTCTACTCAGCAGATGGTGATACACGAGTGCCGTGGTAAAAGTTAAACTGACAAGTGCTTGAAAAGTTTCTGGCTCCCATCAATATGCCATCTGCAGTTAGTAACATCTAGAGGAAAGCAGAGTGTCTACTTTTGACAAAAGTTAGAGTACATTGAGTGTCTTTATGAACTTATCTTTCATTATACAACAGTTAGTTCCGACCAAGTTATTTAATCAGGTAAGAGGTTGATAACATCACTGGGACTTTTAACTATACGTATCACTCTGTTGATTACATTAATGGTTGTTCGTTATCTAATATTACCTTAGATTTTAGTAAACTTAGTACCACAAAGATGATGGCCAAACGGCCCTCACCAGGTTGACTGACAGCAGACATTTACTGAACCAAAATATTTTTCATGTCAGCTCCCCAGGAAGAAATCCACAGTGTTTGTATTTATCGAGTCGTGGATTTTATTTCCCAGCCCACCATAGCAAGTGAGGGGAATCTGCTGCTCACAGACAGACGGGGAGCAGATCAATCAATGTAGATTTGGTTCAAAAATTAAAAACATATACAGCAGTATAGTTGTTTGATTTAAACAGATGTTTGTGCAGATTACGCTTCACTAATTGTGATAGAAATAGACATGTAGCATAAAAAACAGAGATGTCTCTGCAGGGGGTTATCATGGAGACGACTAAAACCTTTCTCTGAAGCCGAAGATGAAAACAAAGCCAGACTGTTTAATTTCAGTTTTCATAAATCAGGCTTTACCATAGACCTAACTTACACGACGTAGCTAGCTAATGCTAATGTTCAGGAATGTTTATGCGTGCTTGGCATCAGTCAAGTCCCATCAATTGGAGAACTACTTGTGTCGGCTGAACAACATAAATGGTTATTTAACAAACAAATCACCATCTGTTGTCGCTTATTACTGCTAACTTATAAATGACGCTTGTAGAACTGTTGTATAAAAGTAATGTCACACTCACGTGTTGTTGTACTGAATATTATCACGGCTGTGATTCAGTCATAGGCACAAGGTCGCACCTCTCGTGTGACATTGTGATATCTGTCAAACTTGTCCCATAAGTTTCCTGACTGCTGTATCCTGTACTAGCTATCAGGTTTTTTTTTCATTTGGTTCCAGAAGTTAAACCTGCATTTATTAATATACTTACATTGCTAATGGATGAAATGATTGTGTATAATGTGAAAGTTAATGCTCACAATGACAACCCACAGGAGACTATCCCCCAACCTTGCTGTTCCTCTAAGCTATACGACTCAGTTCTTTACTCTCGTTTCCTCTTAGCTCTTTGTTTTGTTCTACGGCCTACAAACTCCACAAGTATCAACCTAGCTTGCAGCAAAAAGAGTTCAGATAAACCCACTACCTGCCCAGCATGAAGTGATACATAAAGTTTGCCAGTCGTATGTCTGGCAAGCTAAAAGTACAGTTTCTCAGGAGTTGGTGGAGACACAAACAGAGCTAATAAGACAGTAATAATGAATTAGTCAGTGTGGGTTTTCCTCAGGTTCTCTGGCTTCCTCCCACAGTCCAAAGACATGCAGGTTAATTGGTGACTTTGAATTCCCCGTAGGTGTGAATGTGAGTGTGAATGGTTGTCTGTCTCTATGTGTCAGCCCTGTGATAGTCTGGTGACCTGTCCAGGGTGTACCCCGCCTCTTGCCCAATGTCAGCTGGGATAGGCTGCAGCCCCCTTGTGACCCTTAATAATTTGAACTCTGCAACAAAGATGCCTACATTGGTTATTTTGCTTATTGTGATGTCATTTCCTGGAGTATCTTCAAATGCTTTATATCCCTACAATCTTTACAACCAAAATTAAAAAGTTATGTTTTCAATAAACTACAGTAATTTAAAAAAGTATTGAAACTGAGTCGTTTAAGGAATAATACAAAATATGTACACTTTGTTTATCACATTTGCAAAATCAAAAAACAAAACATGTTAATCCAAAGATTTTTTTATGTAGAAGCACAAACATATTATTTCTTAATACTCCATAAGTTATTCGAACTATGTACATTATTTACTTTTTGAGATATGGTCTTTTTTTATGAGCAGAGTGCAAAGGCTGTGATAGATTCATCATTCATTCCCCTGGCGACACCGTGCATGTAGTGCAGTGATGTCATCATGAGCGTACAATGTGATTACAGGGAACTCAGAAGCCTTAGCTTTCTGCTGCATAAAGAATGATTCTTCTTGCTATTATAGTTATTATTTTAGATCAATAAATATACAGTATTATGCAAACAACACTCTCCCAAGGCCATTATGAGGAAAATCTGGCATAATTTAGGTGACGTACTACTTTTGTTCGCACATAAGATAGGGTAAAGTAAGGTAATGACATAATGATGGGAAGCCTCATCTTTCTGCTGCAAGAAGAATGAATGCTCTAGCTATTATGATTCTTATTTTAGATCTCTATAAGCAGGATCATGCCAACAACGATCTCCAGCAGTCGTCCACTGGATGTCCGTTTTTTAAGGGTTAAAGGATAGGTGGTTACAAAAATAAATGAACATCCTTCAAATGGCAAAAAACCTGACATTGCTCTGTGTCTGCTGGTTGCTAAAAAGGCAACTTTTTGCAAACACGTTCACGATTACAACTTTCTACGGGGTCTTGTTGTCAGATGTTGTGCTTTCAGCTTGTTGTGCTGCCCCCTTGTGGCCACATAAACTGATTATTGCAGCTTTAAGTGACACAAAGCATAAATGTGATCAGCTAAGCCAATCAAAGAGACAACAAAGCCTGTACATAAAAGAGGACATGGCATGAAATAGGCCTTTCTCACAGCAGACACTTTGACTCATCGTAGTGGCGAAGGCACAGGTGTTACTGGTGACATTAATGATGGCTCCATTCCATTCAAGTGTCCCAGTAAGCCATGACTGTGTGACAGCCAAAATGTCTGTCTTGTGGTTAGACAAATCACACAGAGGCCCAGCCATGATGATGGCAGTATGATTCTGGATACTATAAGAACAGATGTGTTCATCTCACTGTCCCTCATTGAATCCAATCCTCACGTTCTCTCTGTCAAACTCTGTGTTAAGGTCCATCTTCCACTTCTTAGCATCTGTTCCTCGCGCCTGCGAACAGCGTTGTTTTTAATGTACCACAGAGTATTCTCCATCCTCTCCTCCGGTGCTTCACATCCCATCTCTCCCCTCTAATCTCTACTCCTGCTCCTTTCATTTCCATCTCTCCCTGCTCCTCCCCTACCCTCTCTTCCCTTCTCATTCTGTTTTTCTAGCATCCTCATTCCCTTCTCTCTCCCCTCTCATGTCTCTCTCATCACCTCCACTCCTCCCATCCATGGTTTTGTTTCGCTTTTTTTTTCTCTCCCACCTGCACACTACACAACTTCTCCACCTCCTCCCCTCTGCTCCCTCATGTGCCGTTGGATCCTCTCCCACCCTTCCTCTCGCATTTTCTGCTTCCCTCCGTGTCTCTCCCTTTACCATTGTTATTACCTTTTCTGTCCTGTCTGTCTGATTATCTTGTTACCCCTGCTCCAGCAGCAAATTCTCTTGACCCACTCCCTTTTTCTTATCCTTACATCTTCCAGTTCAACATCTCCTTTGTGTCACTTTGACTTCTGTCTTTGCACTACTTAACCAGCCTTTATTTTTCTTCTTTCTCCTTTCCTCTCCTTTAACCTATCCTCCCATTAGCTTTTTCCCTATGCCTCATGCCAGAATATGCCCTATCACTGCCAGTCTCACACTTTGTCTCACTCTCTCCTCTCCTCTCCTCTCCTCTCCTCTCCTCCTCTCCCTCTCTCTGCCATGTTTGTGGCCTTTCGCTCTGTGCACATCTAATGGCTAGGGTGTAATCCACTGGCTAATCTGCTGACAGCCTGTGTGACAAGGCATTAGCTTTGTGTCACTGCCTACCATGCTGCTTCTCAGCGTGTGTGTGTTAGAAAGAGAGAGAGAGAGAGACAGAGAGACAGAGAGACAGAGAGACAGAAAAAGAGAGAGTCTATGAATGTTGCATGCAAACGGAATATGTTTGTAGAACTTTGCGTATGTGGTGTGAGTAATGGCTTGTGTGTTTGTTGCTCCATGTCAACTGGATGCCCAAGCGTGAAATTGACACTGTAGCTCCTCAGTTTTGTGTGACCTTTCACCCCTTCCATTTTTTCCACTATTTATGTCCACTGCTGCACTTTTTTTTTTCCTCCTCTATGGGTGATAGCAGTTTTAATAAGACGCCAGGTCAGAGTGTTTGTGGATGCAGCAAGCAGACTGGGCAAGACAGGCCAAAGTTGCCTTGTCAGGGTGCCTGCTGCTCTGTCAGGCAACCAGCCATGTCAAATAGGGCTCAGTTTGTAACTAAATATTGGATTTTCTATTATTTCCACTGTAATAGTTGGGACATGATTTCTTTCTTTCTGCGGAAGTTTTTATTTTTTGTGAGATTTGGCACCACACTGCTGCACATCTTGATTATAATATTGATTAATCTTTCTTTTTTTAAGTCCATCCAAAGATATTGAATTTACAATAAAACAGAGGGAAGCAGAAAAAAATAAAAAGCTGGAACCAAGGTGGGTGAGTGTGCTTTTGCATGCAGGCATAATCATGTGTGGGCATGTAACTCCCGTGGCTTTGCATATGCTCCACAAAAATCTCCTCCCTCGTCCGATTCGCCAGCTCCACTTCACCGGCGGAGCTCACCTTGCGCTCGCTCACGTTTCTCTCTCTTTTTAGCTTCTGTCCCTTTCTTTAGTGGTCCCCTCCCCTGTCTCCACCTGAGTGATCCTGTTATCACAGCTGACCCTTCGCTAGATCTGTCAACAGCCAAAGAGATTACACCGAAGGCTGCGGAACACATTGGACTCCCCGTTTGAAGTGGGGTGGGGGGGAGATTGCCTGATCCCCTGATGCTGATAAACTGGCCGTGGCTTTGGGGATTCAAGAAGGTCTCGTCGGGAATTGGGTAGGGTGAGGCGTGTGTGTGGGAGGGGGTGCTATAGTCGACTTTAAGTCTACTTCTAATCACTGGGCTTTTCAGAGGGGATAAGGGAAAGGAGAATGGGAGCTTGGTTTGGAATGGAATTAGCCCCTGATGGAGCTGGGGATAAGGTTGTTGGGCTTTGATTTGATCACACAGTTTGCTTGAAAGCTTTTCAGTAGCATGTTTGATCAAATCTACACTGTGCATTGAACATGCTATACAGCTTGGGTGAAATACAATGATAATAACAAAAAAAAAAAAAAAAGCTTTAATAGTCCCTTCAGGGAATTTTTCATTCACTTCACCTTCTACTCCCCTGTGGGTCAGCTACAGAACAGCTGGTAGATTCATTGCCTTTCACAACTCTTCTTTGAAGCTATGTCAACAACAGGCATGCGTCATGCATAGGGTAACCTTGCTTTTCATAGCTGCTCATAATTTATATTATATTAGCTGTATTGGCACAGTAATACCAGTGCCTTCTGCACTGAACATTTTCCAGTTAATGAATCAGAATCCCAGGGGAACTGTGATTCATTTCATTCATGCTAATTTCTGGGTATTCCTTGATCCATCCGTCCAATCTCCCCTTTTTTGACTGTTGCCGCACGGGGGATACTTCTGCCATTCGAGTGAGAACACAGCACAATTATCATTGATTCATGCACCATAAAAGCAGAGCAGAGTGAGACAGACTCTTATGAAACGCGGCTTGCCAAAGTACTGTCAGAGACGGAGGTTTGATGGCTCACTCGTCCGTGGCCTCCGCATCATGTTGTCTTCACCAGCTGTTGTTTGACAGAAAGGGATTCTTCCCGCAGTGTGCAAAGACACAGCTATCAACTTAAGAGGCTTGACAGCAACACACTATGGGGCCATTTTTCTACTGTATTATATTAGGTATTACTGGCGGAGCATCTGCAAATGCTGTAACGCAAAACAACAGCAACAAATTATGAAGAGAGAAAATATCTGAGAGCAGAGCGGAGCCCTGGCGGTCTCTTTCTCCATAAAATAGCACAGTATTTCTTCACGATTTGGGATTGATATTGCAAAATGTTGTTGTGCTGCTATATGTATGTTTGTAAAATACACCGTTACCATTTTTTTCCCAGCATTTTATGGTGCTTTTGTGTCATAATATTGTGATTGCAATGGAACCAAGACCTAGAAAAGTGCACCGACCAAATACAGTCCTTGGAAGCAGTGAAAGAAACTGCCTTTTATTGATCTGTCCTAATTACAGGAGTCAATAAAATTTATGGCTTTCAGGCTTGCCAGAAGCCACTTATATGGCATACTGAGTTGAGCAATCACGTCTAATGGCAAGTGATCAAGTGATATACTGTTCAGCCAAACAAAAACAGTACAGAACAAACATGGAGGGGTATAAAATCCAGTCTGGAGCCACATTGCCAGACAAGGCTGTCAGGGCTGAGCAGTTGTTGTTTTTACACTCTGTGTCTGAACAATTGATAGCAAATCATAAAATAAACCACTACCTACTCTTTTGTGTGGCTTCCCAAAAGTCAACACAGTGCTGTAAATATGACAATAACTGCAAGATTATTATTATTTTTTTTTTAACCAATTACCTATTGTATACATGTCAGTATTCAGTCAACTGTGAGCAAAAGGCACAGCATCCTTGCAACTGCACACATCATCATCATCATCATCATCATCATCACTACAAATCAGCATTGTTGAGACTCTGGGCAGTTTGATGAATGTGGTCAAAAACCGCTGTCTGCCTATGTAGACAGTAAAATCCAATGTGCAGTACAATGCACGCTGCTGGGCTTGTTGATGCTGATTGTGAGAACAGGGCCGAGCTCCCAACACTTAGTAGATCATCGTAATTAAAACATAAATTGGACGTATTGAGCTGCATGCAGTCGCCGGCGCAGGCTCCAGGGAAGCATTGATTCATGCATGCACTTGGAAACAATTGCTCTGATTTGCACGGAGTAAAATATAGAAGCCTTGTAAATAAAATCAATAGCAAACAAGCTGCCTTGGCTCCTCAAATAGTAGACAGTGAATTACAATCCAGCACATAATGCTGGAGGCATGAGCGAGCATGGGCACATGGGAGAGATGCAAGGTTTACAGCGAAGGCAGGATAAGATACAGTACATTTAAGATACGTGTCTGAGGATAAATCTCTCAACAATACCGGATTATCAGATAAGCGCTGACAGTACGTCATGCGTGTTAGACAGCTACACAAAAATGTACCCTGCACCTTTCAAGCCAAGAAGTTAGCCAACCCACCCCCACGCAAAGTGCTTTGTGCTGTGTTTCCCATGTTAAGAATCAATCACACCTGCCGACAGCGAACACAAAAGAGGAAAACATGAACCGTAATTTGTCATTTGTTCACAAATTTGTGGAGAAGCAATGAAAAGGGAAAGAGTTTTTAAAAGACCAGAGAGACCCCATGAAAAGGCACATTTTTGTCAGCCATTTCTCCACTAAATATTGAATCTAAAATGTCCTTGTAACTGTTATATTCATCCACCATCTTTTTTTTAAATATTGAATCTAAAATGTCCTTGTAACTGTTATATTCATCCACCATCTTTTTTTTAATTTTTTATTTGCTGGCGTGAACAGAACTAGGCAGCGTGGAGCGTTATCTCAGTCAGCCATATTTGTTAGTTTGAAAGCAGTCCTAATTTAGCCTGAATACATAGGAAATTAGTCCTACATAAGATAGTAAAGAAACAAGAAAGCTCTGTGGACTCTGATGTGTATCTGAAGTCTGAATAGTCAAAGTCTTCTGATGAGGGGTAATATAAAGGATAAAGGTCTGGAGTAATAACAGTACTACCATGATGCAATCTTTACTACATGTAATTTTGTTTGTTGCTGTTTCTAAACTCCAGTGTGTTTCATACTGTCAGATCTACTCAAGAGATTACCTGAGAAATAATCCAATCAAGCAGAGCTGTACAAATCTGGCTATTTTCTGACTTAACTTCAAGTTCAAGGTTCACTTCCAAACTTCCCCCCCCCCCCTTGTCTTTGTAGAGCTAATATAGCGTGATGAAAGAACAGAAGCACAAGGGTCGCTATCTGCAGAGGTGCCATGTGCAATGGCTGAAGGAATATTCCCTAAAATGGCTCCGGGCACACACCTGAACCCCGTGCTCGACATTTATAAATTTACATCTCGAAATGAGTCGTGCGTCCGAAGCAACAACGCTGCACTAACTACACAAGTGTGTGGAGTGAATGTTGTCGCAGAAATTGACTTGTATGTAATTTTTGCCTCCTTAATCTTTAGCTAATCACGCTTTGGGCAGTGTCCTTCACTGCTGCTGGCCTCACATTGGGGAAAGGAGAGGGGGTCACAAGTGAATGGGAAAAACTAAAAGAGGGAGGACAGGGAGAGGAGCAGTCACATGAAGACAGCTACGGTGGGGAAAGAGGCTACAGAGAAGGAGTGGGCTGGATGTATAGGGAAAATTGGATAGGGAAACAACAGAGGGAGGGGAGAGGCAGTCAAGAGGAGATAGCAAGGGTAGAGTGGCAGCAGAATGAGCGAGGGTAGAAAGGAGGGAGATGAAGGAGAGAGGGGAAATTGGAGAAAAGCAAAGGAAGGTGGTGGAGGAAGAGCTTTCCCTCCTAGCCGTATACTGTATCCTCAAAGCGGCTTTCATCCGCCCTCACATCAACAGCCTAGGTTGAGAAACCTCTCTGCAAACTCCACGCACACATATACACACACTCATCATGCCAGAAAGCGTCCTTCGACAGTAATCACCAGTCTACCTTTTGGCATCATACAAAACCTTTTTTTTTGTGAATTTTGTTGCTACAGACAACTGCTTAAAAAGGAATAGAGAAAGCCCAAAAAGGTTTCCTCTAATTATAGCCAAAATGAGCCTCGTGAGCCAGCTGAGTATTGAAGCCTTTCTAGCTTGAGAGACAAAGCCAAAATGGAATGATTTGCTTTTCTTTTGTTCTACGGGAAATCAAAGGGGCACTCACACAGGTATCTTAGTGCAGGCAGACAGAGAAGACAAACATGTATGCGCAAACGTACGTCCCGATGAAACGTCTTTCCTGTATTACCATAATGCTATTATATAGGGGCAAATGAAATTTTACCAGGTACATTAAGTATGCACACGCGCCGTAACGCCTCAGCAAAGATACACACGAACATACACACCGCCTGAATAAATTCTAGGAGCAGAGAGGAGACAAAGGAATTAAAGCAAGGCTGACTAACAGAGTATGACATGTCCAAGGCCTATCACTAATTATGCCCCCACTGCTACAAACTGTTCCCTTACCATGATCCACTGAAACGGGAGACAGGGGAAAAGGCTGCAGCAATTACTGCTGAAACCACCCCATAAGTGAAGTGCATGTTAGTCATAAGAAAGTGTCAGGGAGTGGGGGAAATTCTTTATTAATAAAGACACGGTGCTTTTAGTAAGTTATTAAAGGCTTCTAAAATAATTCTGGAGTTTAAGATTCTGACGGCATTAAAACAATGTGAAAACTTGAAGTTGAAAACAAAAACTGATTGTATTTTTTTAGTTACCCTACTTTTGTAAATTGTTCTCAGAAGTGCATGCCGATTGTGCCGGAACTAGGGATGGGCATGAGTACTCGAGTACTTGCTTGGATGTCAGTATTTGTTTATTATATAGAGTAATCGTCTCTAACATGCAAACATGATTTTTATGTATGTTTTTACTACTTAAATGGGTAAAATCTTATTTCATTGCAGAGCTGCGTGCAGTGACAGGGCCTCCTGTTTATCATGAGACTACTGCTGTGGTGGAGCTCCACGCCTGGGGACCATCGGTAAGAGTGTGTGTGCGCACACACACCCACACACACGGACAGGGCTAGCTGTTAGCTTCACGTGGCTAACATTACGTAACACTTATGAACAGGTTCAACAACAGTGTCACTGTGAGTTTGTTGGGACAGTTTAAAGGCTCTGTGTTGGATGTTAGCCACTGCTGCTGTGTCAGCTTGGGCAGATGTTGAAGTGACCGGGTGGAAAGTGGCTCCAGACTCCAGAGACAGCACTAAAGTGCTGCTTTTAACCTATGTAATGGCAGTGACATTACGTTTGCTGATTTTTTCTAATGTTAACTTTGAATTTTTGGTTTAACAGGCTAATTTAAGCCTTGTTATTCAATTAATTCATTTAAACTTGCACTTGTTTTCCTTTGCAGGCCAATATCTGTTCCTATTATTCCGTTGTTGTTTTTTGTTTTTTTTTTACAAGTAATTAGAACACTAATAATTTATTGCAAGTACTTGAATATGGAAATAACTTAAAATGCTCATTCCTCGCTGTAACTATAGAGTCTCATTCAACAACTTATACAGGCTACTATGGTGGAAATAAATAAGCAAGAATACTTTATGACAGGAGAATTTAAAACACTGTGTGTCACAAATTTCCACATTAATACAGTAAAAAGATGGAAATCACATCTACTGTTTATCTAGAGCAGCTTGCATGTTAATCAGCTTTAGAGAATGTATTTAATGTAAATATATATCTTACATCCCAACTGATATATCGGTTAGCCGATTTAATCAGCCGATATTGACCTATTATAGATATATTGGTATCGGCTCATATGTTGTCTGATATGCACTGACATGATACATTTATTTTTAATGGAACATAATGCAGAAAAAGATGCTTGGAGTAATTTGTAGTTATTACAGTTCCAATTAATTTTACTGTTTTAGTGGGCTGTCACAATCTTTTTCACAAATATTTGATAACTATATTTGCATTGCATAAATGCATATACATGTAATACTGGCTGACATGTCAATAACAGAATTTTTTACTACCCAGTATCGGTTTCAGCAACAGCCCCAAAAATCAAGTATTGGCTATAATATATATTGTAAGCAGGAAGAAATTCAATGTGTATACTGAAGTGGTTTTAAGGCTTATGTGTCCTTGTTTGGACTGAACTCTGATCAGGTTTCTGGACTCAGCACTGGCTTGCAGGGTATTCATTGTCATATTGCCTTGAATTGGGAGGTTCACCAGTGGTTATTAACAGCACTAAATGTTCAAAAAAGTTTTGATTAATTTGTGGAGTAGGGGTACAGATCTCTGTTGTAAAACTATATGTCTTTTCTATTTCTATTTCACCTTCACCTGTGATGTAATTTTCAATGTAGTTTTGTCCTTTCATGCGTGGTTCTTTCAGGATCACAGGGCATAATTCAACTAGGCAGCAATGGACAAGATGTGGCATCTGGCTCAAGAAACTAGTCAGTGCAGTGTGTCGCGTATTCTGTATTCAGTGGAAGCTCCATGTTAATCTAGTCTTTTGCACGGATGAATACCAGTTCCTTTGTTTTAAAGACGGATCAATGTTCAGACACTTTCCCAAAATATGAGCTCTTTTAAGTGATTCTTAAGCTCCACAATGCTTTCCATGATCAAATCACGGAATGTGATACGTCGCTCTATTAATCTTTTGTAATTGGCTTACATTGCTACCCAAAAAAAACCCCATAAGTTTCCCACCTATTGACCAAACCCAGCCCTAGGATCTCATTTGGGGTAAACAGAGCAGATGAATTGCATCTCAGTTAGAAAATATGGGCCACTCTTCTCTAATGCGGCCCCGCTTTGTGGCAACGGCTGATAATACGGCTGTATTTTATCTCAAACTTTCAAGATGTCGAATGTAATCTCAGCAATCACACAACCATGCGTACAATACAAACACAAGCAGCTCCGACTCATTTCGCAAACACACCCACATAGATTTATGTTGTTATCGAATGACCTACATGCCCACTTAGACTTGTGGCACTTCTCTAGTCTTCCCACAATGCACTATTGCATGGGTAACAGAGATGATGGGTGAGGCTGAGATGTTGCGGCATGCCATTTATCTCTGTCAGACGTGGTTGAACACAAGTTCTTATTGGCTGGGCAGGATTCGTGATTGCTAAAGCGGCACCCCAGTCTCTGAGACCATGCTAATTAAACAGTGGGGAGAAAAGAGCAAGAGGCCTTCACTCTCTACCCTCTGAGGCTCCATTCTGCTGCAACCAGCATTAACACACACAGTCCTGAGACTGAGCAGAAAATGGAAACCCAGCTTAAAATGCCATGACCCATCTTTGTTGTGGACTATACAGTGATTTGTGCTTCAGATGAGATTATAAAAGCTTACCTTTCAGCACTCAAGCAACCCTCCCAACAGTTCAAGAGCTGCAGGACAACAACAATGAAAAAAAAACCACACGTTAGCTTACAGTTTATTCACCATCATAAAAGCTGTTATGATAAGAAGTTGATGTCATTTGCGGGAACAAGTTCAAGAGGGTGAAGACAGCAGCAGGTTTTGTTGTTGGGAAATAATTTTAATCACAGCACACAACAGCGCAGTGATCTGCTGCCCTGAGCCTGAGCTCACATTGAGTACTGCCATTGCTTTTTATGGTGTAAAGGGCAAACATTTATTACCCACTGATTACATTTGGCAGGCATATGTGTCTGACACTTAAGCCCTTGTAATTTTCCAAGCCGTTACAAAAACCCCTTCTTCGCCACTGATATTCAATCACTGCTTGATTGTGGTGTATCTAACAGGGATTTCATTGGGGCACAAAAAAGGAATTGTGAGAACAAAGGGGAAATGGGAGTTGGGATGGGGGGCCACTGAGCAGCTTTTTAGTTTAGTAGTAATTAAAATGTGGGCGGCACTCGAAAGGTCAAAGATTGACCCAAAAAAAAAAGAGAAAAAAGAGGGCACGTCACTGCTGATTGTGTGCATAAGGCGCTCAAGGTCTTGTAGATTAATACCAAGTTCACTTTCAAAAGGGGAATCCAGAGAGATGGGAGAGAGAATTAGTCATATGACCGATAAACAGCATATCTCCATGCTCTGTTCCCTTACTCCCCCCCCCCTTTTTTTTTTTTCCAGCTGGGAGATAAAATTCCGGCTTGGCAATGGTTGCCAGCGCAATTGATTCTGGCTGAGGAATATGACTGCAGAGTACGAGGGCTAAGTATCTGAATAGCTGCTGTCAAAATGCTGAAGGGGAATTTATTCCTAGTTTATATGCAAGCTATATCATGGAGTTACTGAGACTAAATGGCTACAGTTTGATGTACAGTATGCTGTCATTTCACTGGCGTATAATCACGGAGCTGTTCGAGACACAGGCTTATGGGTGCTGTGCCTGGATTCGCTGAATGCAGTCAGAGCATACAATCATTTGCCGGGATATGACAAATCCGTTACGTTTCAAAATATAAAAAAAATCTTTGAACTGTTGTTGTAATTGCCAGGGCCGTATTATTGCTCTACATGTCAGCTTGTTATGTGTGAAAAAGGACATTTTGCAGATCTGATATTCTTGAGCTTAAAAAAATCCATTTTAAATGAATCTTGATAAATGATGCTCGGCATCAGTTGTATTTTGCATTAGAGGGATATAATGCGAGCATCATTTGTAAGGGAGTTAATGAGAAAAAGCAAAACACAACAAAGAGGTAGGAGAGAGGAAATTGGTAGCCCCATTGTGTCTGATCCGTCCCTCCACTAAAAAGGTGTTTTGACCGGTGGGGAATACAGAAAATGATTAATAGGTACACTCCAGCAATCAGCAGGCAATAAGAGAGCCACCTGTCAGAGGTCCTGCCGCCCTTCGTAGATTTATGGCTAATAATTGGCCATGAATGTAGCCAGTCTGGTGCTATCAGAACCTCACAGGGCCAGTTGGTTGGAGATACAAACAGAAGGAAATCAATCTGTTTGTTTTATGCTGAATACTGTGAGAGTATGTGGAGATGAAGAAAATAAATTCCAACTGAAAATCCTTGAGCCTGCTAGAAACCGAGAATAGCTCCAGACAATAAGATTCCCTCCCTAAAATAGACAGACAGTCACATTTAATGGCGCCCAAGCCTGTGTTCATTTTATAGTATGAAAAATGTTAGGATGGCAGACATTACTGCGAGTCAGCGCTGTAAGAGGACACTTAACATTACTAATTGGATAGTTTATTAAAATCATTTGCTGCTCAGCTTACACTCCTTACATCTCAGTCTTTAACACTCCACAGAGTCTAATAGATTTAACAAGCGCTGTGTCTTTCCAGCTGCAGTTTGACAACACCTCGACAGGTTCTATATTATGCTTTAAATATCCCCAAATAATGAAACTAGCACGTGCAACAACTGGGGAAAATCGACATGATGACCTTCTTAAAACACCATCTGTTGCACAGAACAACCACAGCAAGGCAAGATTAGCCAGCGAGGCTGAAAGAGTCACTTTATGTGACACCCACAGTGTTCCGGCGCACTGTAAATGGCAAAACACAGTATCTCCACTTCTCTTAATTTGAACCGCTGTTGTGCGTTCACAATGATTTCATTCAAATGCCAGTGGAAACATTTCTTGGCTATTGTAATTAATGGAACAGTAAGATTTGATGGGCACAAAGGCTGCTGTAAAACACTCTGAAAGGGAGAACGAGAGCACTGTGGACGTTTGACATTTCCATTTGTATCTGTGACAAGCGATCAAGCTTGCAAAGAAAGTGATATTATCCTGCTGTATGTAAACACAGTCTGGGAATATCAGACATGATGAACACTGATGATGTGCCGCCTACCTAAATAACCCTGGTGATGACAGGCCTTGGCGCTCCATTTATTCTTACACTAATGTCACACCCCTCCCCCTTTACCTTACTACTGCACCTCCCCCTCATCCCACTCAGCATTCAACACTATTTCAATGCCTTCACTTTATATACTTCTTTTTTTTTTTTTCAGGATTTGAGACATTTCTTTCTCTGCACACCTTGGAGTCAGGGTCACTGTCCTCCCAGCTCAACTTCCCTCCCTCCTGCCCTTCCATCCCTGTCCCCCTCCCTTTCGAAATTCTCTGTCCATTGCCCTCCTGACAGCCACCCATCAACCTGGGTGCAATTTAAAAAGCCCTTCAACAGCTGCCATTCCACAGGGCTGGCTATCAGTCCAGCTGCCAAAGCCCAGACAGGGACTCTGCTTCAGCAAGCAACTTTGAACGTCAGGTTGGTTCCCCCAATTCCAAATAGACTGAAGGTGAAAGACTCTATTTCTCAAAGATTGGTTCAGCTGGAGACAGGGCGACTGAGGCGGAGCTCAGAGGCAGCATTGCTGCTTCCTTCCTGACATGTTACAAGCCAACATCTGGCATGCAGTGTTGTGGTCTGGATGCAAATAGTTTGACTCCATGACCATGATTTAATAACACCAGCAAAAAACGATGTGTTGAATTGTATTTGTAAACATGATGACGCTTTGAGGGGGGAAAAAAAGAAAGGGAGGATACTGTAAGGGAGGAATATTTGTGGTTCTGCAGAGATTTATCACTTGCTTCTGTGTCTGTGTTAGAGCTAAAGCAGCGTGTGTGCCTGCCAGCCGGCCTGCATGCGAACATTGCATACATTGCTTGTCTAAATGTGCATGTTGCCTGAAACAATCAAGTGAAAACAGCTCACGCTTGAGGCTGGGCAGCCCGCTGCTGTGCACTTCTCTCCACCATATGTCTTTGTCAAAAATATTTGCTGTGCGCCGAATGAGGGATGAAATCAATCCAAGTGCTATTTTCCCAGTTGCTCCTGAAGGCAGCAAAAATTGTACTGATACTTGCCAGATCAGCCCACATTGTCAAATGTAACAACTGGCCACCAGTGACATTCGCAGACAGACCATCTGGTCTCCAGCGTCCCATAGTCGTTTAGGGAAAGAATGGAATGGCTGAAGCCTTTCTCCTGTCTCAATTAGCAACTGGGAGAGATGGATGTGAGAACTGCTCTGGTGTTATGGACCAATCAAAGATGTGTGCTATGTGCCAGTTGAAAAATGTGTTGAGGTGGTCCATAGGCACCAGCCGACTAAAAATTTCCACTTAGAAAGACTGAACAGACTGGACTTGTGGCACTCTATCTCCACTGCCTGAAGATAAAATCAACAGCACAGTGAGGTTGTGTCAAGGCGCACACTAACACAAAATATAGTCTAATAATAAACTTTGTTAGAGCTGCATTTCGAGGTTGGCAATACTGTCTATGTTTGTCATATCTGCTTTATATTTTGATAATCTAATGCAAATATGTTTTCCATATAGCTGCTGCTAATGCTGCTGTCTATTTAGCAAAAGGCCATTTCAGCTGAATTGTGTAAGTGCTGCATATAGCTGAAGGAGTGAAGCTATTTTCAACGGCTGTATCTGGACCGGCTACAGCCATTGTGTCAGGGACTCTTGCTGTCCGCCAAGGCTTTTAGTCCATTGTGTAGCAGCATCACTTTTGCCCATAGCCACAAGACCACATGAACAAAAGCCTCAGTTGGCTGGGTCACACTGCGATGTACCTGCGGGATGTATGCGTGTTTTGCTAGACTGGGGAGGGTAACTGTTGGGTCCATTAACATGAGAGAGCGCTGCAGCTTCCAAGCTGGAAAAAATTGCCCTAAGCGAGCTGGCATTATGGGGAGGCATCTTCCCTGATCCCATTCAGCAAAGAAAGTTAATGGAGTTGAAGTGGGTCGTCTAGAGTTAAATTGAATCTGCTGCCAATGGAAAGGCTTTGATGTAGCAAAGATTAAGCAATTGTTGTAATTTTATGTGCAAACCCGGAGTACCATCAGCCTCAGAGAGCAACCCTTTTAAAATGTTCTCGGTCCATCAGTGGTTACTTCGCTCTGTTGGTAAGAACATGCAGTGGAATACAGTCAGAACTGTACAGCATGTGTTTAATGTACGAGAAATACAAGTTTTACTTTTGATAAGCATAAACCAGAGCTGTACTCGTCTTGTAATCTAAGGATGTTAATGCAGTGTGGAACAAGGACATACCATCTATAACGATCATGATAAAATATTTTGTTTGGTCAGCATGTTGTTGAGTGAGGCAAAAACTAAAAAGCTAAGTCAAGGTTCTGAGCATTTGCAGCATCTGTCTCATGGTCCCTTTTTTGTTTTTGAGGAAAACTCGAATAAGGTCACGTGTGTCAGACCTTTCTTACCCCACTTCTCTCTAAAGCTCTAACAGCTCCTCTTTAGCCAACAAGTGTAAGATAAGTCATGGATCTCTGGTGGGATATATCAGTTAATGGTAGAAGTGTCCTTCCCGTGCCCTTCTGTAATAGCCAAGCATCATTAGTGAGAGGGTTAAGAGAGGGCTCAGCCATCCATATGTTTCAATAATTACCTTGCACTTCTGTCAAAGCACATACAGAAAGACTAAGCTTACATCATTGCACTACAAATAAAATAAACGATGAGGAAAAAGGGTGTCTAAATTGATCTCTTTTCCCGTCAAGTCTCCTTTTCTTGTTGCTTTTCTGTAAGAGCGTTTAAAGCCGCCGAAGGTGAAAGGTACAAATGTTTGGGTCTATCACATGAAAAAGGCTGCGGGTCATGCCTCAGCCCCGGTTGCACAGGCAGCAGTCTCTGCACTGTGAATGACACATTATTTCTCCGTAACCCTCGCCACTCCCATCCCAACTCCCCCGAATCGCAACCAAATCTATTTTCTGCCTGGCTAGTCTTATGAAACTGCATATATTCTGTCAGATTACTCCCATCATATTCCCATAATGTTTAGTTCTTAGGTGTTTGAGGAGCAGATTTGGAAATGAAGGCCAAAACAACACAGACTGTGTGAGCTGATCAGAGACGGGCTGCACCTCGGAGATTTAACGATGGACCTTTGTGCTTGAAAAATTAAATTCATGGTTTTCTGATCCTGGTATGTGGTGAATACATTTTGAGTTGTGTTTAAGGTCTCAGTGGCACATCTGTATCATAGTATTATGATAATGTACACTTCCTCTAATTCTACCAGATGTCTGCACGGTTACGTAGTAGGAATATAAAACCTCTGTTGCAGATAAACAGATGCATTTTAAGTAGATATTTATGAAAGCTTTCTTTTCATACTTAGAATATGCATCATTTCGAAAGGCAAGCCACCAGTCTTAGGGAAAACCAGCAAATTAAAATGATACTTAATTCAATATTTAGCTTAAATAGATCAATAGGTTGTAATATACCATAAGTGTGATCTGATATTTCCTGTCACTGTCTCGTAAAAGAAAAAATAATTTTCCTAAAGGTACATGGGCTATATAACTAACAACAAAAAAGATGATGACAGTTAAAGTTTCATTTGTCGGGAAATTACTTTAATGTCTCTATTCATTCTGAGCCTGAGCTTGAGCCGGTGCTGTGCATAAAAATTGCTGCCTTTGAGACAATAGCTAATAAAGTGAAGAGAATGGTGTATCAGTTCAACAAATCAGAGCTAACGGGGCAAAGCTATTTTTATGTGAAACCAAGAGGAAATTACCAAGCCGTTACTACCTTTGACCCATATTAACAGGAGAAGAAATATGTACAAGTGCATTTTTCCTGCCACTCTGGGACAGCAATACAAGCTGCGAATACAACAGTTGCACCCTAATGAAGTTGTAAAAAATGTGTTAACAAGCAGGGAAAAATTTGGCTTTTAAGTTGCCAACCGATCAACTATGTTCACATTCTTGCGCACAGGTAGCATACAAATAGTTAATCAGAGCTTCCTGATTCTGCTTATGGTGAGAGCAATAGTAGACCGGACGAGAAATGTTTTCAACCCAAAACAATGAGCTGATGAAACCCTGAAATGCTCTGTTGACCTGAGTGAAACTGCATGGTTACGTCATAATTCTCTTTCTGGTTCATCGCTTCGAGTGACTGTTCCTACATTACATGTAGTAATTTGATAATTTTTTAATCTAAAAATTAGGACTGTCAAAATAGTGGATGAATTCTGATTAGCGGGGGAAAAAATTGACGCTGATTTATTGCATTCTGTGGTGCCCTTTGACCCGGTGTGTTATCGAAGGCCAGGCAGACAAGACGAAGCTGCTTGGCCCCGTGAAATGAACATTTACATTTAAAAACACCCAAATGGAACAGTTGACAGGAGCACTGTTCTTTGCAGTTTCTGCAGCAAGGAATTTTGTACCATCGGAGTGCTTCAAGCCTGAAATATCACCTCAACGCAAAGCATTTAGCAGCGAACCCAGAGGTCCGAGCTAGCACAGCAGCCAGCCTCGTCAAGCCACACTCGACCAGGTGTTCAGACGCAAACTGAGTCTACCTGTGATCGACTAACTCCCTTGACAAATGGATTGCAGACCAGGTTTGGTGATAGAGGACAGGGGGACAATTGCGTCCAAAATCCAGCAAACACTGAAGTATGCAATTAATTTAGATAAATTAATCACAGAGCATGTAATTAATTAGACATTTTTTTTAATCACTTGACAGCCCTAATAGATATATTAGATTGGTGCAGCTTTAAAGTCCCCCTCCACTCAAAAATGTGTTTTCTTTTGTTTATGTCACCTGAAATGCCTGACCGTGATTATACTGACTTGTATTTGTGCAAAGTTTGTTACTAGTGAGGTGCCTCTTACATTTCTCCACTAAAGGGAGCAATGTGCACTTCCCTAAAATCTGAGATTCAAATGTACCCTGGGCAAGCTAGATTAGGTACATCACTAATAGAAAAGCCAATTGCTGTCTAATACCGGGAACACATATTGACCGGGGGACACACTTCGAGACAACACCGGCAGTAAAGAAACCTGAAACCTCCAGCACAGAGCAGACTTCTCAGTGCAACGAGCAAGAGTTTACAATAGCATAGTAAAAGTTTTGACTGCAAACATGGTAGAGTGTGAAGTTTTTGGATGTAAACCATGTGTAAACCAGACCCAGGAACTTCCTTTCACTATGTACCAAAAACCCCATAATAACCGATATTATTGTATTCTGTGCCAGCCACTGCCAGTTAGCCTACAAGCTAACAAACGACATACCAGTAAACAAGTAAAAAATGCTAACTACACTTATACCAGCCATCTTTATGCATACTGCTCTTTCACCAGTGAACCTGGTGATAGTAGCACTGTAACAGCACTGGAGAAAACTGAAAGCAAAACCTAGCACAAGCAGCAGTGGTGGGCGGGGCAACTGCAGAATTCCAGATCCAGAATTTCTTTTTGAGGGAGAAGGAGTTGATCTGCTTCTGGACCCTTTTCAGAGTTTTTATTTTTTTATGTAGGGAAACCATGTCAAACTAAATATTAATCATAGCAGAGTATTTTTACAAACTTAAAAACATGTCTGGAGGGGGACTTTAAATATTCATTGTACACACTTTAAACCTTTGTTTTACCACTCTTTTACAAAATCTCAACATTTGCTTTTGCAGTGACCTCCTAGACAAGTTAAAGTAAATTCCTGTATACTACAAGATGGAAAAACTAACTCTAATAATTTAATACATTGTTTAACCTGAAAGTGTAATGTCACATAACTGGAAAGGCTGCAGACTGAATAAGAGACATACTTTTGTACTGTTACATTTTTAAATATCTTACTGTGAAACAAGCTTTGCATTTCAGAAATGCTGACCATTCTGGACCTTTATACAAAGCCCTGTGAAGCATAAAAGGGAAAATGGCAAATGCATCGCTTCAAAAAGTTGGTATTGTACTCACTGTCTTTGGAGAAGCTACAGTGTTTGCAACCAGATGACTACACTGTCCTTGGACACTGCAGTAACATGAGATGCCTTCAACACAGTGTTATGACAAAGAGCTGCATTAGCTTAATGGCCATCCAATAATGGAGAATCTGAATGGGATTTCTTGCTTCACCGATTAATACTGATTGATGCATTTACTATCTCTGTGCTGATGACCATTAAGACCATTTATTGATGTGTTTTGAAAAGAAGCTTCATTCAAAATCAAAAGCAATAGAGATGACAAGATTTGAGCAAACAGGGGAAATGTGTTCTTCTTCTGTACAGCACTACTTTCTAAGTGAGGGAAAATAAATCAGTTACATTGCAATTCAAAGTGTGCTGTGTTCTATCACTTAGATCTTTTTGATATTGTGATCCAATTATTCATCAGCCCCAGATTTAGTGTCAGACTTGTTAAAATACGGTAGTTTACTCTAGAACATATCCAATTAATTTCTTCCTCACTTGAACCAACCTAAAAACCTAAAAGATCAGCCTTGAACGGTTTGCAAAATTTTATCCGTGCAAGACTTTGAAAGCAATTTTGCATGAATTTACCACACCACAATGAGTTCTTGCTGTCCTGATCTGAAAAAAAATGTAATGTCAAAAATGTTATCATCATCGTCACACTCCAAACGTGAACAGTATTTTCTGCACCACTCTCAAAAAAAGATAACTTTCAAATTGGATATGGACTGAACGCGAGGTACATGGAATGCATCTGTTTGCCCATGTCAGCGTGCTCATATCTGCCTTTACTCTACATGCAGCACACAACTTGTTTCTTGATGCATTCATTCAATCCCCGTCCTATCTTCTCTCCCATGAATGAAAATCTCCTAACGGCACCCCACAAAAGAAGTTGCTAAGCCATTTGGATCAAGAATCTCCCCAGGCAAATCAGCAATTAGAGCCTAAGCTGCCTTGTAAAATCAATTAGGAGTTGTAGTATGTGTTACAGGTACAACACTGGCTGGCACCTCTCTAAATGGACCAAGAAGAGTGGTTTAAATCTGCCATGCAAGAGTATATAATCTGAAGCACTTAGTCACAAAATTTCTATCTTCCTCTCTTCTGAGGAGTGGCTTCGTACTGTAGGTATGAGTTGCTGAAAACTTTTGAGAAGTTTTGACAGCTGGGAGTTGCAATGCAAAGAAAGTATATTCTGTCTGCAACGTTGCAAGTTCCTGAGCCCGAAGACTTTATTTTTTTGTCTTAAGTGAAGTTGTTCACTGATGCAATAAGCTCTCATACATTGCGGTTAACTACAACAGGAACACTGTGGCTTATGTTAATTTGTGTTATCAGTGCAGTGCAATAAAATGTAGAATGAAAATGGCATTGGGGCTAAATGGCCAGCACCATTGTCTTGCAGCACAAATGGCAGTGGCTAGTTTTCTTTGTGTTTGTGTGGAAGTGTGAATTTGTTTGTCTCTATGGCAGTAGAATCCTGTCCAATGCATTTCCTTATGTTGTGACCCCAAACTTAAGTTAAGCCTTCAATACTGGGATATTACATTATTGTAACATTAGCATTCATTCATGTTTCTGGCTATGTGATGAATGTAAGCCTTTTAGCTCTGTTTTGGTCTTCACCAACTCCTGAAGGAAATACTCGACTCTTAGGGCCGTTTCATAGTCGAGCAAGCGACGCAAGCGATGCAAGCAACGCAAGCAACGCACTTCCTTTCATAGTCAACACATTGAACGCAAGTGATGCGGGCGACATTTGAAATGCAATACATCGCTCGCGCAATAGGGGGTAGCAGAGTCACCGGTACATTCTGGCTAGTCAGTACTGCTGTAGCTAGCTAGTACTGCTGCAGGGCACTAGAACTGAAATTTAAAGCGGGGTGTGCCCGTACGAGTTCACAAAGCTTTTCCTCCTCGTGCCCCATATTTCATACCTGCTTCTTCTGTGAATAACAAAAAGTGGTTACTTTCAAGTATGTCGCTTGCATTATCACCCCTGCTGGCAACGCGTGGTTTTACACGCGTCGCTGCGTCGTGTATCAAAAAAATGGACAACACATTTTGAGACGCAAGCATGCATCATGGCGGCCAGTGCGTCTTGATGCATCCCAATGCGTTTGCGTCTGTGTGCCTTTGCGTCAACTATGAAATGGCCCTCAAGCTGATAAATGATCCAATTTGATCACTAGCTTATTGCTAACCAAGTTCTGTCTGCCATTTGGTGCTGGGCAGATAGTGTACAGTATATATATCAGATGTTTTTAGCAGTAAACAACACTATGGAAGCGATGAAAGTAAAGAAACAGTGTGGTTCTGGGGTGTAAAATCAAAACAATTAGCTGAAAGATGCTATAACGCTGAGCACATTGTCCTCTGTGGCTTTGGTACTACAAGTACTGAAGAAGGCTGAAGAACTGTGCACCTTTTAAAGTAGCTATTTTACGAAATTAGCATGATGTAAGGGATTGTGTGTTCTGCAGAGTACACACAGCATCCCATCAGACATGTTCATTAGCCAGCTGCAGTTTTTTTTACCATGCTCGGTCGAAGCCACTTGCTCTGTGTTTCCCATATGACGCTCAATATTTCAGTAACTCATATAATTGCTCACCCTTGTCTGGTTTGAGTCTCAGACCGACCCTCACTTTCCTCCTAAACAATATTGAGTTACTGTCCTACTCTAAAGATGTTAAAATAGCCTATTACAGTCTGTAACCTCTTTTTCCTCCTCTGTCCTCAGCCTTTTATTAAAGAACACCGTTCCCCTCTTCATTTTGATTCTGTAAATGAAATTTGAAGTTATTGCATTATTTCAGATATATGTGAGGAGCAGCTGTGTTTGTTTTTGGGGCTGGTTATAGTTTGAAAATGTTCAGCTATACCTTTTTGCCACTGTAGTAACCACGGTAACCACAGCAAACAATGCTACTGTATGTGCAATATGTTTGGCAGAAACGTGTTGTGAGCAGTTTTAGAGCAGTACAATGATAGATTTGTTTATTCCAAATATGAACAAAGAATGTATGCATATTATCGTAGTGTATTATTATCATTAGCAGTTGCTGATAAAAGGTACCATAGGTTTGACATTAAAGAAAAAAATCCCTTTGCATCTTTGTCGGAAGTTTCATCCAAGGTGGCAGCCAATAACACCAATTCAAAGAGAACCCTGACATAGCCATTTGATCCATTGACAGTATAGACACATTGAATGCAGCTTTAAGCTTTTGAGATTAAGCATCGGCAAAAAGGTTTTGCCACGGAATATGATTTTGCTTTGTAAGCACCCAGGTCTGAAACTATCAGAACGAGCCATTTATTTCCCAGTGAAAGATGCCTCTTCAACTCTCACCGTGATAATTAATGAGATCGACATTTTCAATTATCTGTTTCCTGCCTTTACTTTGCTGTTGGAGTGCACAGCAAAAGAACAGCTGTTACTTTCGACGGGGTAGGAAGACGGGTGATGGAGAACAAAGAGGGCAGCATCTGCCTCTTTGAAAGATGACGCGCTACTTTTCATCAATATCTTTGTGTGGCATACCACCGCCAGCGCAGATTCTCTCCAGGTGTGTCTAATATAGTTGGACACGACAGTATCGGTTAAGTTATGCAAACAGACATGTGGTTTGTTTAATGCTGCATCCTGGAAGTGAACAGTCAGTAGGGAGGCCTATGCCACAGAAGTAAAAGGCTGTTTGATGCTGTTCAATTTTCCTGTCCTTAGAAATACTGCCATATAGGTAAAGCACTGTTTACTGCATAACTCCTCTATACTCTCCCCAGGGTATGTAGCAGATGTTAACTTCTCTCTGAATGTAATATACAAGCAGCTTTCTTGACATCTTTGCCTGTGTGTTGGCACATTTGGCCATTCACAATAGCCTTTCAGAGTTTTTTTAATGTCTGGCAGAGAATTTTCTGTGACAAAGTGGGTCATGTAGAGGCACGGGGCCCTTTTTTGCTTTCACCAAGGTCAGTAGGTCTCTGTTGGCTTATGGCCTATTCAGCTGGGAGCTGCAATTAGGCTGTGAAACCATGTATCATACCGGGTTAGTCACCAGCTTCAGTTGCCCACTAGTACTATACATCACCCCAGTTGCACCACGTTGAGTATTTGGAAGGCCACAGTCAGCCCACAGGGGAATCATTAGTTCATATGTAAATATGAGGAATGGATGCAGATTTCACCTTGCCTGCATGGATCAAGAGCGTAGTAGCTTGGGAATGACGAACAAGGGTCATATAGCCCGGCCACTGCAAATGCCTTTGGTTACTGTTGTTGTTATGATCCTGCATGATAATTGGGGAACGGAAAACAGAGGCGACCCGTGCAGATACCTGCCACACAAAGCAATTAAATAAATGACAAAAAGTTGGCATAGAACGAACGACCACCATGTGCTGTTTTTACTCAGAGTAAATGTAAATAGAATTAGGCAGCAAATTTTTGCTTGACTATTTTGCTCATTGTGTCTCGATGAAGTTATTCATATGCTCCTGTGAAAGCTTGGCCCCATTTTCATGTGGTTTTGCATTTGTATAGTTTTTGTGAGAGAAGGCATACCCCGCTGTGGTGAAATAGTTTCACGCTGAGATCAGTGGAGCGCATGTAGTTCAGTGAATGCTGTTGTACATTCTCACTTTTGCACATCAGAGGAGATGCAACAGCTCATTCTTCCTCACTGGGCCAGAGCGAGTCAAAGATGCAAATGTGGGCATTCAAGCATGGAACCCCTGACCTCAGTAGGCAAGTCTGAAATTATAGAACAGCCAGCACTTTCCTTTCTTTTAAAAGAACGTGAAATATGCATTGGCTCATTTATTTATTTATTTATTTTCTCTGCTCCTTTTTTTTACAGGATAAAAAAAACCACCCACAGGGCAGATTTTTTTTATCATCCTGCTTGTAAGAGCAAAAAAAGAGAAATGATCAGAAACATCACAGGGAGTGACAGATTTAGTCTGAATTTCCATGCTGGCATTTTAGACGAGATCATATCTGGTACGCTGAAGTCAGGAGATTTTACAGTCGGGTCAAACCACAGTAGTTCCTCCCAGCAGAAAATGAATAAGAGTTCAGATTCTAACTGTAACATTGGTATACAGGTGTGCACACAAAGTACAGACCCATTTCATATCACGGCAGACAGCAAAGGTTTCAGGCGGCGTGTTTGAGTGTTTGAAGGAAATGTGAAAAATGTATAGCCGGAAAATTCTGCGTGACAAGCAACACAATGACACACTTCTTTTTGACTGCATTGCTGTTCTGCCTCCATGTCAGTGTGTGCTGTTGTCTGTGGCAATTTCTGGTGGCATCACTGTGCACTTTGTGAGTAATAGAAGTATTTGCTTCATATTTTCCGAGCCTTGCAGCATGGTGGGAGGTGGACTACATACAGTAGAATAAAAAAATCACCCTAAACAGGCAATATAAACAATGATTTTTTTTCCTATATATGAATTTACCTGAATATCAACACTGTGCGAGCAACTCCACGGGAAATTTGCTCTGCACAAATCTTATTTGGCTGCGAAAGCGAAGAGCAAGAAAATGCTCCATCAGCTCTCATAAGCATTTCAAAACAGTCAATAGTGTTGAGGGGCTGATGTGTCACACAGCTGGGCTGATATTCAGTGGCCCTTGTGTTGGTTGCTTCTGGGGTAAGAAAAAGAAAAGTAGGGGGGGAGGGGGACTGGGGCGAGTTTGTGCGGCGCGCGCCACGAGCCACCCATGTGGAACGTGCCGAAAAATAATTAGCACAATAACGTGGTGAAAAAGGAAATGCAACTTGAGGAAATCAACTGTTAAGGAACATCTGAGGCCGCAACAAGCTGTGCCTCAGCATATGCTCCTCCGGTGTTTTCAACAATGCTCAATCTTCAGTCCCTGCAGGAGAAAAAGCCTCTATTTATAGTTCAACTCTAATGTTCTCTCAAGATGGACTGGGCTTTGCTTCTTTTCAGTCAGGGCTAATTTCCCAGGTAACGCTGTGTATACTTTCTCAAGTATAGTACATTAACTTCACCATACATATATCATTTTTTGGTAATTTCCATAGATTACATCAAAAGGAAAAAGCAAACATGTGGTTGCGCCTGTAAAACCGGTTAATGTTATCAAGTTAATTAAAAGCTGGAAACTTTCCGTAGACAAATCACATTTAATTGGAAACACAAACGTGGCCACAAACACAACCATGAGTCTTTGGTTTTTTAAATAACCTCACTCAGGAAAAAGAGAAATTCAGATGGCAACCTTTAGAAGTCTGTTTTACACATAAACCAGTCTCAAAATTCCACTTACTGTACAGTTTTCAGAACATCTGATAGGGGAAAATCCAGCTCCACCATGCTTCGTCTTACTGTACCACATAACCAGCTGGTACCCTGAGTGACTCTGATTTTATGAAACCTTGAGTCATATACTCTCGGCAATGTGAAGTGGCAGAACTGCTGTCTTAGTTATCTTGTGTTAACATCATAAAATTGGCCTGGTCAAGCTGAATCCTCAAGATAAAATGAAACAGTCTTGGCCATGTGTGAAGTACTGCTCAGTTTACAGGACACCACTGTCATAGCTGTGATATACTTTAATCTATCACCCCGCTGAGGTTCATTCAGGGGTATTTGGAGACAGTATGTTGGCCACCACCTCATATAATCAGGAGTCCATAACAGCGAGTTGTAATTATCTGTACCTATACAGTCCTCCCACTCAGTCTATTCTGCTGGGGCTTACTGCAGCAGCTCGTCTGAATTGGGGGTATTTATACATGAAATTAAGGTGTAATTAAAATCGGTCTGGTGCTAAAGGGGCTGAAGGTGATTACGCTCATTTGCATAGTACACTGATTTCTTTTTTTAATGCTGCCTTCACAATTACGACCGGTTCTAACACATTTTAGACATCCATCATTTTTAATATTTCAAACAAAACCCAAACTCTGGGATGATTAGAAAAAGTGTTTATGCGCGATAACATTTTGCATTCTTAATGTATCTCCAGGGTAAGGAGGAATGATTGACATGCCACCGATGCTAGTTAGTGCAACAGACTGAATTCTCAATGTACAGCTTTTATTTTTTTATTTATCTAGCAGATGTTTTTTCCTCCGGAGTGAATTGCTACCACGTTGTTGTAGATGAGATTAGAAAATGTAAGCAATGAAACACGATTCTGGTGAGAATCTGATGAGGAATCATTGAAACCGGACCTCTGAAAATAAACATTAGTATTCAGCTCATTTTTCACAGGCACAACATTATCTAATTTGCTCCATTGGGCTTGTTTTGAAGCAAATGGGGGACTATTATATGGGCTGTAGACCAAGGAGAAACTCATTACTTCTCACATTATCACCGCAAATGCGAGGAGGAAAAACTGAGCTCTGTCGCTTCAGTCTGGTCGCAGGCTAAAGCCTCGGCGCCTCGTCCAGGTTGTAAATGGACCCCTCTCGGCTGATTCGCCATCGTGTCCTAAGCCATCCCTGATATTTGGTGAAGGGATGTCATGACTGCTCCAGCTGTCACAGGCACAGCTGTTCACTTTCCCCTTGAGTGAGCAGAGCTGCCTTCGCCCCGCGGCTTGATGGCGTGTGTACGTATGGGCGAGAGTGTGTCCATGCGCGAGCATGCAGGGATACTGACAAGGTGCACTAGCAACGCAGCTTATTCCAAGACACAGCAATATAAACAACTCTATTCAAGTAAATTGGGAGCCGCCAGCAAGCAGGCTGTATCACTACATGTTTCTCGGCTGTGATGTAAAATTATTTACTCATTGTGGTCAGGGAGGACATGTTTCTTGAAGTGATAGACACATGTTCGCTGTGGATGGGAGTGCTGACGAGTAGTGTGCTGCACCCTTCGCTTCTTGTCCAAAGGAACCCGAGGAAAAAAGTGCTGCTGATGTATGCACTGCTACATGATTGATGTTTCTCCCCTTTGGCCTGGGCAAGCATTTACTTTATCACAACACTCTTCACACCATGACTGTGTACCTCTTGAGGTCTAGGTGTCCGAAGTGCTAAAAGGGCCATATTGATTGCATACTGAAACAGTCAGTTATGATGAATGGACACTCGCTAAATCAAATTCGGAGATTAATCGGCCAGCGGCAGTGTCATTAGGGCTTTGTGATGGGTGAATTAATATGGTGATTAAATGAGAGGTTGCTACTATGTCACTGTGTCAGCTTTGACAAGCTGACCCCGGATCAGCTGGCAATGGAGTAAAAGACACTTCATCATCTTGTGCCTATAGAGTGTCTTTGACCTTTGGCATTTACATTTATCATCTGGGGTTTTCCTTACACTTGTACCACAGGATAGTCCATCGTTTATATGAAACAGCTCAGCCATGTGAGGTTTTGAATTTAACCATCAAAAGGAATCCCTGCATAAGCTGAGAAGAGAACTCAGGCATTTTGTTAAGTCCAACACAGCAGAATGTGAAAAGACTATGAACTGTTTTCTGCATCTATATTGGTAGAGCTAATAAAAGTGTTCTTGGCTGGCAGGAAAATGCAAATGCTGACAAAATCAATGCGCCCCGCTGCCAAATCCGCAGACACTAGTGAGCAGATTTGGCTCATTTCGCAAACAGGCAATACATATACACACGCACATGTATACGCACACTCTCACACACAGAGACAAATCTGTGATACACCGCGTCCCTATGACCCTTATGCTCCATATGGTCAAGAAGAGGGCAGAGAAAATAAGCACACGACTCTGTGGGTGACTGCAGCTTGGCAGCCAGCGAAACCCTGAGGTCCGTGGTGTTGAAGCAACATAGCGATGGTTGGTACAAACCTCTTTTCCGTACCACTGCTCCTGTCCTGCTTCATATACTGTAATGTAGTGTATAAACATTGTGGTTGTGTGGATACAAAAAAACACCTCCTTTTTTCTTTTTCTTTTTTTTTTTTTTTTGGCAGAAAGTCACCTCTTAACCGAACCAGATTTGTGCCATCGTAAAAGCAACAGAGCAAACAAAACATACATAAATCATGTATGTGCACAGTGTGTGGCCATAAGCACAGAGCTCCCACAGGGCGCCACATTGACTGTAAAATTAGCTCGCTGAGGAAGGAAGGAGGCTGACGTCAATAAAAATGAATGAAAGAATTGCAGATGTTTTACAAATTGACATTTAAAAGATACAATTATGGCAACAAGTGTGCACTGTTAACCAAAATACATATTTTCTCACTTATCTCTACTGAGCCTTGTAGATCATTTGAACAAAGACACCTGTCTCTAAGATTTTTGCTGCCATCCCAGTTTGGTGGTGGTGAATGGAATTTCAATGACTTCAATGGCTGAAATAATCTTATTTCAGCATCAGTGTGTCTTTCCAGTAACATTGTCCTGGTCTCTCTGGGTAAATAACAGACCTTGCTGTTAAAGCAACATTATGCAAAACTTGGTAAATTTGCTATTTGATGCCCCTACAGTTTTATATCGTTACACCATGGTTGTAAATACAAATTGCCCCTGCAGGTTGCTGAGTGTTAGACAGCGATGACACAGATAAGGTTACAGCCTTCATTGCAAACTTAATGAATAACAGGGGTGGGGATATACACACACAATTATCACGGATTTCTGCATTGCTAACGGTGTATGAGGTTTGGATTGTTACGTTGTTTTTCAATGTTGTCCTCTTTGCCTCTGCCTCGATGTCTGTACTAAGAATATCAAACTTACGGTAGGCTTTTTTAAAACAACATTATTGAGACAATTATACAACTCATTCACAACACTTTGTGTATATCGCTCAAGTCAAACACACCAGAGGGACTATAGGTTGTAATTAAAGAGATAAAACCGAGCTAGCTTTGTATAGCAAGCTGGTGATGAGTGCCATAGTGCTGTACTTCTCCTGGGAGATCCTCCCTGCTCACCAGAGGTATGTAGTATGTAGTACGTAGAAAATCGATATAGCAAAGTATCGCAATATTTTTGTGTGGCAATATTGTATCGTCACAAATCGTCAAAAAATGGCTGAAGTGAGATGAACAGACTAAAAACTTTATCTGATAAGATAAGACAGATGTTGACAAAGTTTTCCTTTGGGGACATAATTTTCTGTTGAAAAAAGGTAAAAAAAAAAAAAAAAAACGGAATATATCGCACCATAGTTTATCACAATACTCAGCATATCGCAATATCTTTAAAATCACAATAATATTGTATCGTGACTTAAGTATCGTGGCAATATTGTATCATGGATCCTCTGGTGATTCCCATCTCTAGTGCGCACCGAAGAACAGGCATTTGGGGCATGGAGTGGGAATGAACTAGACTCCATTCTCCTTATTACAAGTCAGTGTTGCATCTAAATGGTGTTGAAACTGATGTTTTAAGGGGAAAAAGTTGCATGATGTTGCTTCATCACTTTGCATTTTAACTACTTTCTAACAGATAAATACCCCCAATTAAAACTGAGTTGAATTCAAACTGACGACAACTAGAACTCTGGCTCAAAATATACATAACGCTATTCACATTATCAGGCATGTTTTCAGAGAGGACATGCTGTACAAGCCATGAACAAAGTCACAGCTGTTTCTTTCACCACTACTGCTACTACTCGTGTTACAAAGATAAATTGCATGACAAATTGTATGTGTGCCATGTTAATATAGTTTCTGTACCACATGGAATTCAGGCAGTCTCTGAGCTCACTTAAGGCGCACTGATGCACTAGAGCAAAGATTGCATGAAAATTCAAACTGAGACTCTAATTAAACCATTACCATCACATCCAAGGCGATGTGACTGGCTTCCTCTTAGCTTATGAATAACTAAGTAGTTGACCACATAAATAAATATCCATTCAAAACCTGTCAACTCAGCTGGCGTGATCAGACAGCTTATATACTATATGTTCCGCATCCCTGTGTTCACCCCTCTTGCCTTTTCCAGGGGGATGATGATGGGTGATCGGTGTTGGGGTGGTTCAGTGGAGCTGAAAGCACTCTCTCTCCATTATCAATGGGGGAAAAAAAATACGTGCCAATCCCTCCTTTGTCAAAACGCATGCAGCCGGTAGCGAAAGCTTTTATGTCTTTATGTAATTTGTGCCAATGACAGTGCCCCAGAAACATTTTACAGCGTCACTGTTCAGTTTTGCCGATGGAGACCACACAGTGCACTTATCACAAACTACTTTAGTAGATGGGGGCCTGCCCCGACAAATAGATCATCACTCACAAAACAGGAGCACTGGATGACCTCTAGATGTTTTGATGTGTGAAATAATGTTATTGTGGCACAATATTCATAGAGTGTGATAGGCCATTCACATGTGGCCATATCTTCCAAATGGTTTCCTAATTTGAGTGGACAGGTCCACCATTGGGTCACCCGCCAGCAGAGTCATGCATTTGACCAGGAATAAAGCTGAAATCAATTTCCTCTGGTCTCTCTGTGGGGCCTTTTGAATGGCCCTGTGTTTGTGCCTGAGGGAGCACTTACTCCACTTCTGCTGACCTCTTTGTCCTTTCCCCTATGAGCATATCGCTCCCATTGAAATGATAACTGCTTTTCAATCTGTGGTCAAAACAACTGGGCACACTTTTTCAAAAAACCCCAATGGCTTTCAAAGCACTTAACCACAGTTACCAGACAAATGAATTTTAGGCACTTATCAATATGGAGCATAGTGATTGTCAGAAATCAACCTAAATGCGGCCCGAGGGCCATTTCATTTTGACCCCTCTGCTGGTTGGCCACCCGTGTCTTCCTGTATGCTGAATTGCAAGGTTGATGGAATTATATAGCATGTCACAGAGAGCTGCCCTTATTAATCTACCCATATACATACATGTAGCATTGTAAAGCTCCACCTGAAATGAGGCCTCCACTGAAGCAGTGGTGTTCTTGAAGAGGCTGTAGAACGCTCATTTTTTCAGTTGGTGCAAAGGTTCCTAAACTAACAACCAGCCTCCACTTTTGAAGAGCTGCCATGCGGCTACGTGTGCGCCCTACAACTGCAGCCTGTGAAAAACTCTGCTGAATGTTGCGACGAAAATCACCACCCTCAACCATTATCATCTGTTGTTTGGACATAGGAGAGAACAAATTATATAGAAAGAGTGCACTAGACGTGTCTGTGTCGCAAAGCAACAAAACTAACTTGGTAAACCACCAGAAAAAAACAACGCAATCCGCAGTACAATGAATGCATGAAGGCCAAGAAGAATAATGTTGCTGAGGTTACCGTATCGTTAATCCCCGTCCTTGTTCAGCATCAACTCAGACATTCAAAACAGTAATCACAATACTGTGATTGCAGTAAGAAGATCTTTATGTGTATATAGTGTGTATACAATTTATCCATATAAGATGTACTGAATTCAGGTGAAGAATAACCTTATTTTAAGTCGTATTTTGATGCAAAGATTTGTACGTCAGCAGGAATGTAGCACAACATGCAGGTAAAAGCAGTGCAATAAAAATATTTTGATCTGAATATTGATCAGAGTAATTCATTCAATCATTATGGCCATAATTGTGCGACCCTACTTCAACAGCATAATCAAATACCTGGAATTCAGTAATGGCTTTTGGTTTTGGTGTGCCACCCCAAGATTTTCAGTCTCCCCATCTGGACACCCCATGACAAATTTCTTGGGGTACCACTGCACTGAAGTTCTCACAACAGACTATGGTCATATTTAGAAGACAACAGAACTAAGCACCTGCATGCTTCAGTGTTTTTAATTGGGCCCGAAGTTGAACTTAGCATGTACTGTAATGTATGTAGTATGTAGAAGGAACAAATGGAAACAAATACAATCATTTCCAAAACTTTGTGTCATATGCAATTGTAATTCAATTACTGTACCACCAAGGAGGCCTGGAATCTGTTGCAGAATGGCTTGTTCCGACTCACTGCTTTGGGTAATGGTGTTTTCTTTGCTCGGGAAATGAAATATAATATCATTAAATAGAGATATGCAGAATGAAGTGTCGACAGATCCATCTTGGGTGCCTGCTCAATCTGTTTGTGGGTGCTGAGTGGCTCCCCAATGACAGATCCAGCTTATCATTGAAACATCCCGCTCATGGAAATCTGGGGATTTGGCTCATTCGACATTTTCGAGATTTATGGTTGTCAATATGTTGAGGTGGGAACAAAGACAGGCAATTAAGGGAAGATCCTGAAGAATGCTGAACAGTCTATTACTAAGGATTTGTTGGGAAGATGGGAGGTCTTTTCTAAGGCCACAGATTCACAGAGCAGACTACAACCCTCTCCTGGTAATCCACACGCATGCAGGTTCACGTGTTCAATTCGCACCTCTGCAAGGATTAAATCATCCCTGAACACGGCTATCAGCTGTGACTGAAACCATTGACAAGAGACAGCTAGGATTTTCAGTGTTTGCACTAACCCCAAAGATAATATTTGCCGTGGTTACCACTGCTTTTGGCTGCAGATAGCAGTTAAGAAGGGCTGAGGAGGGGAAAAAATGAAGAGGGGAGGCAATAAAGAAAAGCTTTGATGTTGTCATGCATGATTGTGCGGAGGCATCCTCAGGCTTGTGTCGAGTGTGTTGATTTAGTGAGTGCTGCAGAAACGAGAATACAGATGGCTATTTGGGGCTGGGCTCCGAGAATTAGAACCTCTCCGACATCCTTTATCTTCGGTGACACTTCAAATACTTCAGACACGAGCGTCAGATTCTGTTCCACAAGTGTGGCACTATGCCCATTTAATTAATTTACTTTGGGGGTGGGCTGACTGCCATTAGGAGAAGGACTATAGAAAAGGGTACAGGAGCAATTAAGCCTATGTATGGCACTGACCACTCAAGCATTGGAGTCTGTTTGTTTATTCTAAAAATTGTATATAACAAATAAGTGTATCCAGCTCATGTTTATTCATTGGGCACCATTTCCAGTCTATCAGATAAATAGCTCAAAGGCTGTCTTTAAAAATTCATTTGAGGGAAAGTTTACATTTATAACTTCCCAAACCTGCTCTTAGGACTGATGAATTTTTAATTTCAGCACACCCACGATTGAAATAAAATTCAAAGGAAGGTGTGATGTCACTGAAAAACAAAGGAAAGCCATGTGATGGCTTGGCAATGCCCGCTAATTCTGGTGGCACACATGAGGTCTCCAGGTGTTTGGGACTTGCCTGCCTCTATTGCAACAGCAGGGCATTCCAAATGCCTAACTGGATTCTGCACCTGAGCTCGGGAGTGGAGAGCCAAACAATATGGGGGTGTTTTATTCTGAAACGTAGTCCATGGATCATGCAAGCAGGCACTTAGGCAAAAGGTGACAGATGTTTCCCTATATCAGATCCAGGAAATAAATAAATAACTGCAAAGTGCAACAAATGAGTTGCGTCCACTCCATGTGGTGGACATCTGTGCTACAGACTGCCTCTAGTTGTGGCTTAGGTCCCTTTGTTTTAGTATCAAGGAATGGTTTTGTTCTAAAATATGGAATATATTTTTTTTAATATAATGTGCCTATAAGTGTGTGTGTCTTTATATAATTAACAAAAACCTACAAGAATAGATAAATAAAAAGGAATATGGGAATATATCACTGTGACTGGGCTGGATGGTGGCTCTCTACCTGTTTGCTCTAAAAAATTTCTTTGAGCCTCCAGAATTTAATTTAATATCTGAAACACTGAAATCTTTCAAGGCCACAAGTTAAAATAATATAATTTAAGACATTTCAATATTTCAAGGACCTGCAGTCACTCTGTTGTAACAAGAAACACACGACCTTAACTGAGTTTTTAATTTCCGGTGACGGACAAATTCAACGTGGAGGATTCCATCTGCATGTAAATAGTCTGATGAAAGAGGACCTCTATGTTCTGCCTTCGTTCCATCTTTCTTTTTTTTCTTCTTTCTTTCCTTAATGTGACACACTAGCGGCAGCCTATTGTACATTATACTTGCAAGTCATGCACATTTGGCTAAACACAGCTCCGAGGCATAATGTAATCAGGGAAGCCATATTCTTGTCGCACAGAGTACCCAATATTTTGGAAAATGGGATTCAGCGCATTCTCATCAAACCCCTGGAATGAAATATGAAAATTTTTTATAGCTGTGGTATTTGCTAGAATAATATGCTCGCCAGGTGAATAATCACACTGGCTGGAAGTGACAAACCAGTGTGCTGTGCCATAAATAAGATGGGAATGGGGCATAGGGAAATTATTATTATCCTTTTAGGAGGGTGTTCTGCTGTTACTATTCTAAAATATAAGGCTTGTGCTTATACATATAAATTCAAACTCGGGCTGTTTGGCACTATCCAGTGCCCCAACACTCAAAGGGGCTTTAGATGAATCACAACTGTGATGACATGCATCCCCAAACAGTTAAGCCACTGTTTGATGAATGTGATCCACTAAATACAGTGGATGCGGAATATAGTTGGCAGAGGTTGTCTGACAGAGGATTCTGCTGTAGTAAGCCACAAAATACCCAGTAAATTCAACTGTTTTCTAAAAGCTAGAAAACATGTGTCACTGGTTTTTCCTGCCAATATTATCAATGGAGAACTTCATGGTAACAAGACGAAGAGTCTACAGCCATGCTAACGGCTCTGTTTGGATGCACTTAGGGTATTAGTTTGAGATAAATGCTAACGTCAGCATGCGAATATGCTAATTTTTAGAGGGTATAATATTCAACATGTTAGCATTTTAGTTTCGTTTGTTAGCATGCTAACATTTACTAATTAGCACCAAAGGACGGTAAGGCCGATGGGAACGTCAACTTTGCAGCTATTTTACCTGATGATACGAACTAGACTGTTATTACTTATAACCCTCAGTCTGGGGGAGGGGGAGGTAAAATGTTATACATGTACAGATTTAAAAAATTAATTTGCCCAATTTAAAATCCTAAGTGTTTAGCCAGGGCACCCAGTACCTTAGTGGGTAGACTGTGTCCAAAGTCAGCGTCCTTGCTGCAGCAGCCACAGGCTTGATTACAGCCCACAGCCCTTTGCTGCATGTCGTTCACCCCCCCATGCTTGACACTGACCTGTCAAGTCCTAGTTTGGTCCAAATACCAACCCAAGGTCAGAATGAGACTTGGAACAATCAGCTATCTGTCTACAGAATTGCATACTGAACCATTTACATTTATTGGCATGGTAATGACATAAAAATGATTCCTAACCTACAGTTCTGTATGGGTTTGCCAGAACAGTCTGAATAACACTCTGTCATTAGGTTTGCTATGGTTGTTTATCATTCTGCTCATAAAAAGGCTGCCTCTACAGTAATTGGAAATTCAGCTTCCCATCCTACCAGGGGCGGTGTCAAAACATTTACACCTTGGCTTGCAAATCCGATAAGACCAGATTTATAAAGATAGCGATCTCATCTCTGACTGTTATTCACAGATATCTTCTGACAGTCATGTTTGAAAAGGCCACGACCTTCAGAGTCACTGCTTTGTAATGGAAAGAAACCAGTTCGGCTGAATTAGTGAACCACATCCGAGGGTTCAATAACGGACTCCCTCCATCCTGTTACCTTGTCAAGACAACAGATTGATAGGAAACGTATGTTGGTTCAAGTCTTTGAAACGCCACAAAGGGGCGGCTTGAAAGAGGATGGATTACGTCCTCTTTGAAACTTGTGATTCCTCACCACTAACCTGAGTCTTAAACTGGTGGATGATTTCTGATATCTCCTTTCAATGTAAAAAAAAAAAAAGGGCAGCTCTGTCACACCAAAGAGGTCAAAGAAATCAAGTGAATTCAAAAGAGCGGTAATACTTTTGGTGGGGTCCATTTCTTAAACTAGATAAAGTGTATCGTTGGAGTAAAAAGAAAAGCCTTGTTTCTCATTTTCTGCCGCTTCCATTCAGCTATGTCGGCCTTATCTTCCATCCACAGCCAACTGTATGGTCCAACACTGCCTTGATACGACAAGTGTAAGATAAACTTGACAGATCAACTTTTTCGATAGTCACCGAGCCCATAAACAACTGGGGCCTCTAATCTGATAATCCACCAATGAAAGATTAGGCGCAGGGAGTATTATTGTGTTGTCACTCTTGCTTACAGGGTCACATGGGCTTTAGCTGCCAGGGTTAGACATCCCTCGGCAAATCCGAGGAAAGTGTCACATCTCAGCAGGTGAGGTGCGGCGATAAGACAGACTGGGGGATATTAAATGGACAAACTGCAATTATCACAGGCATTAATGAGAAAGCAAAAATCTACAGGAGGGTGGCAGGGTGGCCTCGTGATTAGAGACACATTCTGTAGCTGAAAGGTCACAGATTTGATCCCAGAAATAGTCAATGTGTGTCTATCAGCAGCTGTTTGTACTGTGAAGTATCCTCAAGCAAGCATCTGCGTGTTCTTTTTCTGTATCAGTGGAGTTTCAGCGGGGTTCAAACCTAAATGATAGAAAATGTCTGGTATCAAAAACTTTGATTTATGCTATGAACGACATTAACGCAGCCCACATTGTCCTCTTCTGCTCCTTTCAGTTTGCAATCCTGCTTCTCTGTACATTTCCGAACCTGATATTAACCATCCAGGCAGCTCCTGCATATGCTCACTGCTATCTCGCAAGGAGAGCCGGAGAGTTGGAGTAATTCAAACATTCTTCAAACTGCAATTTATTTTCCCCGAGTTGTAATTATGGTCTATTAAAATGCAAATGATGTCAATGGCAGAGCAGCGCTAATCACTCAATGTCTGTTTATGGGCAGTACAGCCACATTAGAGAGAGACTCGCACAGTGGAGACTGAGATGAACAGAGATCCTCTATCTGTGAAGGATCCAATAAATTAGACCCCTTTCTCAATGTATAGAATGCATTTTTCTCAAGGGATGTAAAGATAGTCTTACCACAAAATAATGTTCAAGTTATATAAAGTTTATGGTTTCATATGTTAGCAGAGTTGTGCCAGCTGTATCTTTAGCAATCTGTAAACATTTCATATGAACATCATGTACCATCTGTGGACTGTTGTCTATTAAGATATGTGACTACATATTACTATATGTTTTGACATTTATTTTGACAGACACACTCTTACTTACAGGCACAGAGGACTAGTAATGTTAATGGATTGATCTGCACACTGTTGCTGGACATTGACATCTGCTGGTATGCAAATTGTAGCTCTATGGATTTAAGAAACCTGTCATAACTACCTGTTACAGCTGGCACAAAGTATCGCAACATATGCTGTACAACAATATACAGTAATCATAGTAAGTTAGTCAGTTATTATCTGTGTGTAATGCCAAACATTTGGCTGTCCTTTACGGGAAGACAAGACACCACTATTTATTAAACATCCCAGAAACTGTTAGACTATTATGTGTACTTCCACATACTTTAAAACAGTCACCCAGTCTTGAGATTTAGGACAAAGCATGTCCTACCAAAAAACAAAAAACACACCCTTACACCCTGTTAAAGGATTTTATATTAAATAAATCTGATTTATAAATTATTTTGAACTGCTTTCATGTATTTAACTTCTAAACTAGCCCCGTGCCAGTACACACCCCTGCTCCACACAATTAAAAAAATGTGTTAAAAGCCTTCAAAATCTAAAACTAACAGCATGTGCTGGCAACATCAATGTAAAAATCTACTGCTATAATCATGTTTGTTTTAATTTTTATTTATTTATTTATTTTTTGTGAAAATGTTGGTCCTTTGAAGATGCGTCCCAGATTTTTGTCAGCTCCGTCAGATTTCCACAAAAACATCATTTAATCAGGCATTAAATGGGGTAGTTATACCCAATGGACTCGTGCCTCACTTCCGGGTTTCCAAATGCTGCTCAAGTACTGGTTATCTTACTATTTTTTTAATAAATCCATTAAATAATACTGCTGTCGGGTGTGTATTAACTATAACTGGTCAATTAAATAAGCTTTAAAGGTTTAGAAATTAGTATTGATTACCATTAAGTGAACTATCTTTGAACAATTAAAATGGCTACTAACGACAAGTGCTGTGAAACTGATAAATATGTAACTTTTTGACATTAACTCTGTCAGATCTTACCTCCATCCATCATGTATGCTACTCAAGTAAAAACTGAAATCACTGGGAGGCTGGCCCGTTACACATTTTAATAGTCAAGACTTTGATCTTTAAAATATATTTTTCCCAGACTAATTGAAGAGTAAAAATCAAAAACCCAAATAAATATGGTTTTGCCCCAATGAGTACAATGCATTTATGTCAAATAAATAAAGTGTACACTGAATAACAGTAGAAAAAAAGGAAATGCTACAAGCCTTGATCAAGCCTATCAGATAATTATTCCAACGAAATAACTCTCTGGTCAGCCTGCTTATTTCCACATCAAGTAACCTATTCCATAACGGAGCTACATGTATGTTTCAGTGAACCTCACATGATCCTTATGCCATAAACTCAACTGTGAGCAACTTTTGTGCATATTACAATAGCAATAATGTCCAATACTCCATGAGAAAAGCTTGGTATATTGATGTTTTGTATGTCATATTAATATGCGCTAATTCACTGCAACATATAAACACACAAATTAATGTAAATTGAAGTGCTCTGAGTATAATTGGATAATCTCAATAACATTTAGCATTTAACAACACAGCTAATCAGCTATGCACAGTACACAAAAATATTGCTTGCTGATTAAAACTATACGCAGTCGCTGCCTGAGTACTGGCACCTTAAAAGAAAAAACAGCTGAACAGAGTTTCAGATCAGATTTAATCATTTTGGCCTCTAACACCAAATAATTTGAAACTCCTGTCTGAGACATTTTATCTTTGTTTAAACAATCCAGACTGCATGCTATGAAGTCACATGTACACATTCTCTGCTGGGTGGAGGTCCGCGGTTACACATACAAGGCTGATAATTATCCATATTTCAGTGTTTTATTCATGAGTGCATAGCCACGGGTAGAATATGTTCATGCATGTTAAACTACACATGATTTCCTGTTGGGGGTCATGTGAGTGAAAGCTACACAAGAGCTGCACTTATGGAATAATAATGAAGGTGATGAGCATGAATTACATCTGCGTCGTAAGCAACCTATTTCACGTTCTTCCCTCTGCCGTGTGCAATTTCGGCACACTGCTATTTCTTTCCCCCTGTAGTTGATGTTTACACATGTGTATGGTCTGTGCTCCCATCACTTTTGCTATGCATGACATGGAGCCTAGTGGGGATTAATGCTTATCTATAGTACTGTTAACCATATGCCGTGACAACAACCTCATGTCCCCCTTATCACAGGGTTAGCTGACAAGACATGGTGTTATTAATAATCAAAAACCTCTGAACTGGATGCAGCCCAACAATGCAGAACCTCCACTGAAATTATACAAAAAACCCAGAGCTACATGGCAAATGTAAACATGTTTTAAATATTAAGTAAAATTGGGTTTTTGTTTAAATATTAGTCCAGAAAAAGACGTTAATTTGACACTTGAGATATGGATGCTTCGGCACAGCTACATGTGGTCTGATAGGGGATGCCGAACCCTCTGCACATATAAGCATGCTAAGATAACGCTGCATGCATATCAGGCAAATAAACTGTCACCCTGCACACTTTACAAATTGAGAACAAGCCGGCCGCAATAGTGGAGTGCTTTTGTAATCACTGGTGAGAGGATTTGTGAGAATATAAATAGCACTTTCATTAGATCAATACTGTCATCCCTCCTCCGTCGGCTCACATTAAGAGCACAAGCTGGGTAATAATGGAGGACTGGTTGGACACACTCTGTAGCATTCTGTTTGATCATAAGGGGTGGTGTCCCCTAGGGCGCAGTCTCAGGCCTGCTGATAAATTCATCTTTCTGACTGTCCCCCTGGGAGCTCGCCAATGAGTGAGGGACATTGACTTTTCATTAAGGAGATCACTGCATTGGAAATTGAATTTATTTTGGGCTTAAGAACATAACAGAGCTGTTTGTGAGTCAGCCCGAAGGCCACAGAAGAATGCCGATACACCGAGAGCTGATGGAATGTTTTGGTTGACTAATAACGCTCCCCCCTGTTCCCTCTAGTGAAATACATACAGGTGTCAAGAAATAACATGCAAAGTTGAAGACTCTGCTGTTATTATTGGATAGAGTGCGCTATAGTTCTTTTCAGTCAACTGCTCGATGCCTCGTTTAAATGATAAGTGCACGGTTACATAGAAGATGTATTAAAAATTGTTTTCACAGCCATATAGTCCTGAATCTATATAGCATATTTGTGTGGAAAGTGAATTGCATATGGCAGGAGCACAAAGCACACACACGTTATATTCTCTAACTTTAATATATGTGACACCATTTTTAAAAACAGTTATCATTCAGCAGTTAAGGCAAAATTGACTTACCTACAGAAATGCATGAATTTAATAGGCTCATTAAGTTTATACAGTATATTAGTGTGCATTGCAGGGAATTCAATATTATTTATAGACTGCATTTTACCACCCAAGATCACGAAGGTTCAGCAAAATATCAAGGGTCACTCCCCGGCACTGTACCTTCCACCTATGCAAAGCTTTTACACTTGCTGTAAATTACATCAAGGTGAACTAAAGTGTTTACCCCATTAATTTATTTCAGCTAAAGCCAGAGCGCTGACCCATAAAATGAGCTAAGATAATACTGACCTTAACATGGTCTTCTGCACATGGAGGTAATTGCTAAGGCTCCAGATCAATCAATATTGACTTGCCAGTTTTTTTTTTTTAACCCCCTTCCCCACCCAGTATAGCTTGAGCTGAATGTGTAAAATTGGCTTTAGATGGATGGAGAACATATCCCTGATAGTTTAACCTTTATCTAGCTAACATGTTCACTTATCTGTACAATTATAGATTTTGCCAGTCAAGCTGTTTCACAGAAAATCTGTTGAGTGTTAAAAGACTGGAGAGTACAGCCAGGCTAATTGTGGACTGTGTTTAAGTTGAACTCTCTGGAAGAATTAAAACGCATATAACAAGACCGTCGTCAACGTTAAAGTCGTGTCCGTGCACAAGCTTTACAGTCATATGCAGACTTGTATCTTTTGGCAGAAAATAGCTGATACTGAGCAATAACATTTCAACAATAAATTACTGAGAAAACAGGTAAGCAGGCGTGCACACACACAAACACACACGCATACCTTTACATCACAATCGCTGTGTACTCCAAGGCATTTGATTTCTCTTTAATTTTTCAAGGTAGGGGCACAGACTTAGCAGGCATTTCCATCTTGACTTGATAAATATCACAATCTTCTTTTCCCTGCCACACTGAAGTAATTTATTTTCTATCTCTCCAAGCTATATTTTCCAGTTAATATTTCATTTTTTTTTCATACAACCTGACAAAGGATGCCACAAGGGATGATAAGAAGTCTGAAACCTTTGCACTCTCGCTCTAGATACAGGATTTACCTTGAGAATTTTTTCGAAGAAATAAGACTTCTAAAATAAGGGAGACACTTAAAACAACACCAGTGTGTTCTTTTTTTGAGCTATACAAGCTATACATCGTCTTCTTCTAATAGCTCATTATGAAACATTAATGATTCGTATTTGGTGTTGATGTGCGTTTGATCCAAGTTCATAGATGACTGCAGCTAACCACAGGGTTACAACCCGCATTGAGTGTCTGATGAAAACAACAAAACAACATGCTACAAATGTGTTTCCCCTCAGGTGATGCTCACAAAGACTGGCTGACTAGAGTCGCTATTTATAGAGTTTTCAAAACAGCAAATCCTGATTGTGTCACTCAGACCTGTTTTAATACCCAGCAGCTAAACATTCATCATTCATATGCTACAAATGTGCTCTGTTTTGACTCGGGATTATGAGGAGAGAATTCAAAGTATTAACGTTTTTTTGCATGAAAACTATGATCTCAGTGATTTACAAAGGGGGGCTTGTATTCTTTGCAGCAGAACCAAATTACATGTTCCTTGAGTGATGGGTAGCAGTGTCCTTCTGGCTATTCAACTCGCCCTTAATTTGAATTTGATAAGATTTCTTTTTGAGACATTGTTAGGCTAATGTAAATTTGGAGGGAGGACGCGGGCCTACCGCTGGCTTAACTTTGATGAGGTGTTAATATCTAATATCAAAAGCAGATAAAACCCTTATTAGCCCCAGTGGTCTTGCTAGAGTGGGAACTTATTACACAGAGGAGATGAGACGAAAGCAGATGAAGTAATAAGACTGCCGGGGGCTTTGTTACATGTCCTTAAGCTTTCTGACGGGGTCAACTTAATTTTGTGACTTAAATGCTGAGGGTTTACGGATGCAGACAAGCTGACATTGTTTGAGAGATCTAATTCAGACTCTCATATTTCATAGACTGCAACATCTGGGGGATTACAGTGTCTCGAGCCAGAGGCAGTTTGATAATCGGTTGTCATTTTAGGAGTTGTGCGCCCTTCCCAGCTTTGGCGGTTTCTAAAGGTCTTTGGTTCAATCAAATGTTTGTGAGATTAGTTGGCTGCACTCCTTTCAAGAACTATTTCCATGTGGGTTGGGTTTTAATGTTTGCCTTTAGGCTTTCATGGTAAAACACTCTGAAAATATGCTGGAAGACTGATAATTTTGGGCTCTGAAAGTTATTTTGAGAAATATGTAGCCATGCTTTGCCACAATTTAATGGTCAATAAGAAATAATACACATTGTAAACTTAAACCAGTTGTGAAATGCAGTAGTTTGTAACATAAACACATAAATAGGATCATTGGGGCTGGATGTGAACTGAGGATGTGCAGTGAATAAGTAACAAGGCTTAGGAGTATACAGCCATGCTAGCAGTTTCGAGGCTATACTTAGGCATAGCAGTGCTTTGAGCTAAATGCTAATGCCAGTATGCTAACATGCCTATAATGATAATGGTAAGATGCTGATGTTTAGCAGGTGTAATCATAGACTGGATAAAAATGTGGACGTAACCTTGGGTCTAAAAAGTAAAGGCAGTGCCAAAGTGCCTTAAACCTGCATTCGTTCTAATGGCCAGCAGGGGGCAACTCCACTGGTTGCATAAAGGAGTTAATGGTCTCAGTAGCTAGTTTAAAATCTTTTTCAATACAGCATAATGCTTATTTTGTAAATTATGGCCCCATTTACATCAAAGAGACAATAAACAAAACAAGTCACGTGTGGAAAGTGCTCTTTGGCTCCAAAAATCCAAGATGGCGACAGCCAAAATGCCAAACTTGAGGCTTCAAAACGGTAATCCAAAAACCACTGGATGACTTCACGATGGCTACGTCCACTCCTTTCAGACAGTCAATGAGTGTAATGTTTCAATGCTCAACTCTTCAATGTGTTAGCGTGCTAACTAGTGCTAATTAGCACTCAACACTGAGGGCTCTAGTTTCCCGGCGCAGCGCAGGGTGGTGCAGGGTGGCGAACCCCGCGCAGAGCTAGTTTCGAGCAGCGCAACCCGAGGCACGCTCAGTTTGGCAGTTTGGCAGACCGAGGTGCGCTGAGATGGGTGTGGCAGCGCAGCAGGGGGAGGTGTCGACAGATCCAGCTTGGCGCAGTGACAGTTTTGTGCCAAAAGGCTTCGCCGAAGGTGCGCTAAAAGCTCGCCAGCTGAAACCAGGTCTACTGTCAGCGCAGGCGGAGCGCAGCCGTTGTAAGCCGAAGTTTGGCTGAC
>NC_065522.1:13659407-13747332 GCF_006386435.1 Epinephelus moara
TGATTGGTGTGATGTGTGTAAAACCCACTCCACGCCTTCTCTCCTCCCTCTTTCCGACTTGCACAGGTAGGAGGGACGGAGTTGGGAAAGAGGAGTAGCTGCGCCAGGCGCACGGTGTGCCAAACTTGCAAAATCCGCCAGGCCACGCCCAGTTGGCGAAGCGCAGGTGCGCTGCGCCCCCGCCTCGCCCGGTCTGCGAAACTAGAGCACTGAGTATGGATTAGGATGGTGAGAATGCATTTAGTTTTGCATGTGTAGTCTTAAACCAGTTTAAAACTTTGACTTCATGATGGCACCAGAGAAAGAATGAGATATTACAGTTCATTCTAACAGGGACATGACTGTGTTTTCCAAATTTATTGGCATTTCACCCAACATTTGTTGAGACATTTCACTAAAAACTACAAATGTGAACCAAATTTTGGCACCAGAGAAAAGTCAGGGAATTACCAAAGTCGTTAGGAGTCATAGTCTTGAAAACATGAATGTCCTTTAAAAATTTTTGTGCCCATCCATCCAATAAATGTTGAGTTACCTCAGTCCAGACTGTGTTGCACCAACACACAGACAGACCTCCCTAGAACCCTGCTACCAGCAATTTGTTTTGACTGTGTATCTGTTGCTTTTCAGAAGAGAGGATGTTGTTAGTAGTTCAACCTCTTTAAATATAAATGCAGCTTTGCAGACACTGCTGACTTGTAAGGCATTGTAAACTACCTTGCTAGACCTCTCTGGAAAGCACAAAGTAAGCACACTGTTCGTATGCCACCAATCAATGCCTTGGACCAAGAGGAATGAGCTTTTGACTCACTGACTGAGGGACGGCATCAATACAAAGCGTTCACCCTAAACAAGTCGGAAAACACCTTGGGTTCCAGCACTATGTCCCATTGATTTCTGTTCAGCTCAACGCGGATTCTGCAGCATTTAGACATTTAATTCCCTTTCAAGCAAAGTCATTACACAGCCGGGCATTTAATTAAGCAATCACAGCGGTGCAATCTGAATGATTCAGTGTCTAAATGAGGGCCAAGTTGGCAGTGTCTAAATGTGGGCCATGTTGGCATTATTGTGTCGTTACAGCTTCTAATGAAGCCGCTTCCAAAATTTAAGATTTATAGAAAAATACAATTCTTGAGAGAGACATGCCCTTCTTAACATATGAATCCTACAGCTCCTTAACAACAGCTTACAAAAACAAAGAAAAAGGTCAACATTGTAGGATTCACACGCAATAAATCCACATAGTTAGACTCTTAATTAAATGCATCAAAGGAGTTTTTGAAATGGAAGGAGCCAGGTATTCACGGCTGACCTATTTCCTCCGCAAAGAAACATTCGAGGGGCATGGGCACAGATGTGTCTGAGGATGTACTGGGGAGGTGTTCTCACCTCTCCACGCCTCTGTGAACAGGGCGACAGTTTATTATGTCTGGATGTGGCCTCTGTGTGCTTGGTTTGCCTTTCCCCAAATGAGCTCAGCTGTAATGACATTGAAATTCAGAAAATGTTCATAGTCGGTCAGTCAGCACTGCTTATTGTGCACGTCGTAATGAAGAACTGCAAATACAGTACTTTGATACATTTTAATTTTTGCAAATCATTCGAGTCATCAAGTCTTTTCTTAAAGTTGTTGATTGCCCTGCCACGCTGTATCAGCACTGTTTATCAAAAAAATAATTACCCAGAAAAATAGGAAAACAATATTTTGCACTTTGTGATTCACTCATTAAACAATGCTATCAAGAAATGGCAAAACTCCTGCAGCCGATAGAAAATAGACAATTAAATTCATGTCCCATTGAAGCAGCGTGGACAAATAATGTGAATGAGTTTATGGTCTTAAATTACAAATTGCTTACAAATATAAGTCTCTGGTAAACGGAGAATTAATTTCATGGCAGGTTTGCCACTGACGCTGCAAAAACCTTTTTCAGCACACAAGCCGTGTACTGTTCTGTGTGATTCTTTATCGCTCGTACTCGTCTCTTTGTAGTGGGCAGGTGTGCAGGTGGCACCAGCACCTGCAACTGCACCTGTGTAGTTTGTGTCACAGTATGCTGGTTTCTCAAAGCCATTTGTTCCCAATCATGTTAGTGTGCTCTCTGCAACTGCTCCAAACATACTGGTGACTGGTTTTTCATCCATATTTTTACAAAACAAAAGAACTTCTGTGATGTAATTTCCTCCTAGTGTCTATGGGGATTTTAAAGGTATAGTTCAACATTTTGGAATAAACTAATTTGCTTTCTTGCTGTGAGTTAGATAAGAATATTGATACCATTCTCTTGCCTCTATTGGACTGAATAATGTATTTAGCTGGAGTCAGCCACCCTAGATTAGATTGGCTAAGCACAGAGGGGGAAACAGCTAATTTGGCTCTGTCTGAAAGTAACAAACCAGCACCTCTAAAGTTCAATGACTTAATCAGTGAGTTTTAGAGGTGCATGTAGGCCAGGCTAGCTGTTTCCCCCCTGTTTGTCGTCTTTGTGCTAAGCTAAGCTAACTGGCTGCTAGCTCCAGAGGGCTGTACCACAAAGCAGAGTCAGGCTCCCTTTGTCTGAGCTGGCTTGACAAACCCTAAAGCCTCAGTCAGAGGTAACGGGTACCATGATGGTGGTTATCAACTTGCTGTATTTACCCAGGCTGCACATTCACATAAAATAAAGTTAAATGACATGTTCAGCATCTGTAATATGTTTTTAATCATTGAATCATATTTAAAAGCAGTCACTACTGTTTCTTCATTTGAAGCAACAGTAGTGACTGCATTAATATTACCAATTGTGTGAATTCACGACTTAATATACTTATTTTACCACTCTGTTTGTTTCTAATGTGACAGCTGCACATCCTACAGCTCTGAAACTTCTAACTTGATGCAGTAGATTTAAAGGTTACACTCAACTGCATGTATATATTCTAACACTGTCCTATAATGACGGAGACATGAAAATCACTTACTTTTTTGGGTAAATCAAATGCCTAGCACATTTGCTATTTGGTGTTCTATTAGCTGTAATATACCAGCAGTGTGAAACAGACTTCAGCAAATCAGGACCAAGCATAAAAACATAATCCAAAGTGGTAACGTTATGGTATGGTTTAAAGGAATTATACCACATTTCATATGTATATAAACATCATCCTGATTAAAAATTTAGTGATATATAAAAGTATAGACGGCTTCTCTTATGGCCACTGTGGGCCAACGGACCAAAGAACACTACAAACACATTCGGTAGTTCAGGAAGAACAACCTTGCAAATCAAATGAAACTTTTTCTGCATCACTGATGTAGGCTACTGTAAGTTCTCATACAAAAAAACAAAGAAACAAACAAGAAAAGTTGGATAAAGTGCATTTATAACATTTTCCCTCAGCTTACAATCTGTATAGCTCTTATATTGAATATTGACTAAGGGTGGCACTATTCAAAGGAGTGGCGAAAGGCACTTTTAGAACAATTTCAAGCTGAAACTCTGAACAAAACTTGGTCCTGACTAGGTTAGGTTTTCTGCATAGTTTACCATGGCAATCTAGCCAGGTTAAAAGAGAGCGGCCTTCGTAGGATGGAAAACTGACTGAACATACCTCGCTGGCCCACGAATCTTGTTTCACCCTTCAGGTTCCTAGCCTATTTCCTGTGGTATCATTTTCTAATCTAACTCTAACTCTCAGCAATAAAGTAAATAAGTGTATTAAACAAAATGTCGAGTTATTCCTTCATCTTTTATGCCGGTGAGCATGACCAATGCCAAGTTTACACCACAAGTTTGTAGCCTTGATTTTTCTCTCACTGACAGTTTTTGGAGATCACAGAGAAAAGCCCTAGAGGCAAACTGGTGGTTGCTTTTGTAAGCAACAATCGCTATGTGTGAATATTTAAAGATGGCAGAAATGCACCAATGTGTCAATGTGCTGCAAAGGCCCAGGAGACATCTAGCAGGTTCAATATCCAGACCTGTCTGCAAGTCCAAATCCTGTTGTGTGAAATTAATTTTGACCGACAATGACAGCAGGGACCATCTAATATGGAGAGGAGCCATTCTCTTCTCCATATTCTTTGTTTTGTGTCCTTTATTGTTTTTTTTGCTGCGTCGGCCAGTAACAATTCGCATCACAAGTTTCTTGCGGTCATCCATTTTTGGAGGGAAGAGCTCCTGTCTGACTCTTGGTCTTGCTGTCTTGTGATCTGTGTGACCCCTGTCACCGATCACTCGTGTAATGTGCTAACCACAACTTAAAGATGCCCCACTATAAGGTCATGTAATGTGATCAGAACAGCAATCTCACAACTTTGAAAGTTGTGCAGTGTGTAGATGCCATCAAGTTATTCTATGGCTCAGTGGACCAGAGCCCTGTGCCACAGTGATTGTGGAATTATTTCATTCCAAATAGAAGTTTTGCTTGATAATGACACCTGGTGATTTTGCATTTTTAAAAAACTATATTTTCCCCAAACTTGAACTTTGACATTCTAAACTCTGACTACAGATGTTAATCAAAGTCAAGACTTAATCCAGGCCTGATAAGATGCTCTATTTAACAGGCTCATTTTAGCGGGGGGCTCGATCAGGTGAAATGAAGAGGAACTGATTGCTTGTGGTGATTGTGCTGATTACATTTTAAATTTAAAACTTTCCTGGTACATGGTCCTGAAGAGTATTGCAGACAATGACATAGCGGGCTTAGTAAATGCCAAGGTGCCTGCAATCTCATAGTCTGGGAGGGAAATACCACACTTTATTTTTGACTTTAGTTGTTGAAGTTACAGAACTGTGGCTGTGAGGATGTTGCAAATGGAAAAACAAACAAAAATCTACTCAGGGTAACTCTTTGTATATGTTAGTACTGCAAATAGTCTACAATTCTGATGTGTAGATATAGCTATTTTCCTTCTTGACCAACTCTTTATGTCTCTCGTTGGTAAAATATATAAAATAACACTGAATTCTCCCCACCACATCCAAATGCTGAAAATACAATTTTCATATAACCCTTTGTATGTACTGCCCCAGCAGCATTTATCATCAACACGTCTTTGAATAAAACAGTCATGTTCTATAGGACGAAGAGTTCACCATTCCTGACTCTCTCTCATTGTGACTGTGGACAGAATTCACAATGACCGAGATCCGTGTTGCAATTTCCCCCCTAGTCAAAACATTATGGATGCTTGTGCTACAGCTGTCATATAAATGACATTTGAAAATACACGATGAAAGGAATTTGCATGAAATACGGCACTGGATAAAGCATTAGCATATTTGGAGGGGGGGTATTTGCAATTGTGTCCGTGCCCTCTCTTGGAGATGACAGATCATGTCATGTACATACAGTACATGCGTAAAGCCCTCCACAAGCTGCTAACTGCAATTTAAAAATCTAAATAATTACAGAAATAAGGAAATATTAATGTGTTGAGAGCAGGATTGTACCGTGTTTACATCCACACAGTGCCCAATGCAGGTCTATAAGGCATTCAGTCCAATCACTGTCTGTAAGCACGAATAACCTTGTGCTAATGCAGGTTCACAAGAGGACTGAGACTAATCTGTGCTATGAAACCAATGTGTAACCCCTTTCAGTGACAAAAACGGGAGACTCACAAATCATTTTACAGAATCACATCAAGTTTTTGCAACTCCTGCATCCCAGTGGGTTTAATATCATGGCAGAGATATCAATTTCAATGCGTAAAATCGCTCTTGATCTCTTTTACATCATTTTGCATCTTTTCCAATTCGTTCTCCAAAGACTTGTGTGTTGGTGTGACACCGCGGATTAAGGAGCTAATGGCAAACTCGCCATCTTTTTGACTGCGTGCTGCAGTTGTGCAAAGTTAACTGTGAGCAGGAATATTTTAATGTCGCTCTGTGGCAACACAAACACCATCACCTCCTGAGTGTATTCGCTAAGGTCCCATGACCAGCTGCTCATCCTCGTGTGTTAGGTGTTTGAAAAGAAGGAAAATGAACAGCGTGGTTTTTATCAAAGAAAAATCCTTGTTGTTGGGCAGTTTTTTAGCGAAAGAAAGGTCATCTTTGTGCAGCACTGCAGCAGATTATCTGTATTACAAGGATGATATCCAAAGTAAACGGTCAGAAAGTCATCTCATGAGCATGCACAAGCTTGAATCCGAGCTCTCGCTATCTGGCTTCATCAGTGTATTCCTACTACTGTTGTTCAAAGCTGCTTTTCTCCAACTCTCCCTGCATAACTCTGGAGAGGAGGGAGAAAAGTACAGTAGTTTGAGGTCAGAGTGAGAACAGAGACATTGCACTGTATCCAGCGTTTCACAAATCAGGAGAGACTGCTAGTTCACATTTGTTGGCACATTTAGCCAAACACATGAAATACCTCCTGGGTGAAACTGAGAGAACTGTTCACTTGGATTTGTAACCGAATATGTCACGTGTAGTGGTCAGCAGCACACTGCACTGATGGACACTACCCTGCAGATTATATACCTTAAAGACTCTTGTGTAACTGTAGCTTTTGTTTTATGTTTGACACTTTTTCACTTAATGTTTTGCACGACATTTTCCCCCTAAAAACAACTCAAATGCATCACCACACAGCTGGCTTTGTTTACACGGTGCTCTACAGATATTTTGAGATGTTTTTTTTCTCACTTTGACTTGTCACCCAAAATGTTTTGTTTTATTCAATAGTTGTTCTGTCAGTGGGTTTGTTGGTTTTGGTTAAGCAGCCGCAAAGGAATAATTACCAAAACTCTTTCGGGCAGGAGTAGTTGTGGGAGTTAACAGATGATGCATTGCAAATATGGAAATGTATTAATCAGAATTCTAATAGAAGTTTGCAGAAAATAAGTTTTTTGTTTTTTGTTTTTTCAGAATTCCTCATTACTAAACTAACTTGTATTACAAATTGAAATGAAGCATTATTTTAATGGCTGTAAACGGTAATATCTCCCAGGCCAATTTAGAGGTAATAGTATGACTTTTTTTTTTTTTTTTTTTTTTTTTAAGATATTTTTTTGGGCCATTTTGCCTTTAATGGACAGGTAAGCGTGAAGGGGGGAGAGAGAGGGGGATGACATGCAGCAAAGGGCCACAGGCTGGATTCGAACCCGGGCCGCTGCGGCAACAGCCTTGTACATGGGGCGCCTGCTCTACCACTAAGCCACCGAAGCCCCATAGTACGACTTTTTTAGCGCGAAAATCTTTAATGCGACATGTGTTCTTGTACACCACCTTTCGGGAAGAATTTTATAATATTCTCTCCATGTTTCCCGTTCATATGAAGAAAAAAAACAATGCACATCTTTTAATTTAAGCAGGACCACAAGTGTATATTAATATGTGCACATTTTGTGCCTTAAACTGTGTGTGTGTGTGTGTGTGTGTGTGTGTGTGTGTGTGTGTGTATGTGTGTGTTGGCACTCATGTTTGTAACTAGAGGTGTGCATGTGCATGCATGCATATTTTCATGTGAGAGAAAATTGTTCAATAAAAGCACACATTTATTGGTGCTCAGTATTAGTGGTCCATGGTGTGTGATGCTGGGAAATTAGATGGGAAACTTAGCAAATATACTTCATGCATAAAACAACAAAACAACAGCAGAAAATCAGTCATTAGTTTTAACAAGGGTAATATAACAACACATTTAATTTGTTATATAGGCAAGTGTGCATATTTTCTGAAGTTGTTTGCCGGTGGAACGCCGTGCGTGCCTCAGTAAAGACGTCAAGGGCGATTAATTTGTTGCAGTTACGACTTGTGTTTTGTCTTACATTGACTGTAATACGTTTGACAGATGTAAGGGCCTATTCACTGGATGTGACAAACAGAGCACATATAAATCAGTTCACAATAAAAATGTGGTTTGATTGATGAATATTAAGAACTCAAGCCAGGATCTGCAACTCTGTTGGACTGTAGTTTAAATGTAGTGTGTTGGACATTAGTTGCATGTGATGATAAGCAAAAGTTGATTTTCACACTTTCTCAAAGTCAGTGAAAACAAAACAGAGCAGTGATGTCATCGGGGCTTCTACATATTCAAAATATCCATCTCCCATCACCCATCTTAACTTACCTGTCCTCATCATCTCCACCAATAGTCAAATTTGAGTTATAACAGCCATTATAAAACCATATAGCTCTTAAGATAAACCACAGAGAGAGGAGTGAAATCCATAGAGAGGCCTACCTTGAGGTCGAAGGTGTGAAAGTCATGGAACATTCTCTCTCCTGAGACCTGTGACAGAGTAGAGAGGGGGGAGGGTTGAGACGTCAGTCATGATTAGGCCACAGTGCAATTACAGAGCAGCTCCTCTGACAGTGATTGATCAATGAGGAACTCCCTTAATGAAGACAAGGACTCAGGGGCTCCCAGGAGCAAATTGGCAAAAGTAAGTAGTGGGAATAGTGTCCCCAGATTGCTAAGGCACTAAGAGGATCATCCCGTCTGGGGCAGCAGTTTGTACAGGTGCATGTCTGATTTCATACAGTCGGAGCAGAAGTCAGAATGAAGTAATACCAAGACTATCAAAAGTTACAGGGGGATTTTGTCCATCATGGCTACGGTTTCCTGTAAAATTCCAAAATACTTAATGATTCTGACTAAAAAATTTTCAAGGCTAAAGTCATCAACAATAAAAAAGTGGGGGAAATACGGAGGAAAACATCTAATTATTTCCAAATATAAACCTTGAAAATTGGTCCTGTATCTCAAAAAATGGGTTTTTTGAGTTAGTAGCACTGTGAAGCAATGTTTGCCTATCCCAGCTGATGTTCGGCGAGAAGCAGGATACACCCTGGACAGGTCGCCAGACTATCACAGGGCTGACACATAGAGACAGACAACTATTCATGCTAACATTCACACCTACGGCCAACTTAGAGTCACCAATTAACCTGCATGTCTTTGGACTGTGGGAGGAAGCCGGAGTACCAAAAAGGAAAAGAAGTCCGCACACCAAAAAAGCTCCAATGCAAATAAAATTTAATCACTTCATGGATGGGTGACGTTTCGGGCACAAGGCCCTTCCTCAGACCAGGAAGCCGGAGTACCCCCAGAAAACCCACGCTGACACAGAGAGAATGTGCAGACTCCCCACCCCAGGGTTCAAACCCACCTCGCCTCTTGCTGTGAGGCGACAATGCTAATCACTGCACCACCATGCCATCCAGTAATCTACTTTTAACTTCACTACAATTAGCATTTATACCTTCGTTACTATTCAGCTTTAAATGTTGGAATTGACTCTTAGGGAGAAGATCGCGAATGGGGCATCTCTATTGCAGTTGCCAAGTTTCCAGCTGCAGAAAGAAAGAAAATACTGAGATCTGCTCTTTTAAAAACTCCTCCTCAAGCCTTCATAAGCACATTAAAGTAAGTTACACATACTGTAGGTAAAATTGTTGTAAGCTAGCAATGGTTAGCTTCGTTAATTTTTCATGTGCAACAACAACACATGCTGTTTTGTTCATTTGTTGCAGTGGAGGTACTTTGAATAATTTTTTAACGAGGTACTTTTTACTTTCCTAGAGTTGGTTTTGCAAATGGTAATTTCCACTTTTAATTGAGTCATTTTTTGGGGGGAGTAAATTTACTTTTACTTGCTTGTAGATTTTCAGCACTATACCCACCACTGATGAGTGCACCCGGTGAAGTAATATGCAGTCTGGTCAATGTATCTATAGTATTTTGCTATTAATATTAACATTTGGGCAATCAACACATTGACAAAGATGGGTTGTATTTTTATTTTCGTGCTTGATTTTTGATGCGTCTGATAAGTATCGACCGGCTAGGATTTTATTAGCCTCATTCCCATGAGTTGCAAATCAATCCTCACTGGCGCTTTTATCTCTTTTTACACAAAACAGGCTGAACTCGAGGGCCACTTAAACACGACTGCCTCAGTTGGACTGTCAAGTACAGCCTCATTGTTAAAACACCAGAGAATGAGGAAATCAGGCCCTTGAGGCAAAAGCTTCATATGGCACTGTGTTGAAATTCAGTTTTTGATTTAGCCCTGTAATAAACTCCCCGGAAAATCTGGACTGCACTGTAGTCTGACCTACCATAAGGAGGGACACATTTGCTTTCTGTTCTATTCATGCCATGTACGCGGGTTAGGGGGGCGCCTGCCAAAAACAGCCGGCCCTTCGAGGGAGGCATCTGACTGGTGCTTCAACTTTTTTCTTCTCCAAACTTCGCAGTACAAACACACACACACTTGCACACATAAACTAATACTTAGACACAGACATTTACAAGGTCCATAAAAACAAAATCAGATGTACTTTTTGTTTGTTGGTAAAGAAATAGACGAGATGCCTTTACAGATGGTTGACTGCACGACTCAAACCAGTGGGGAACTGAATGGTGTACAGACTGGGAATTTGGCACATGTTTCGCTGGAGTTACTAATTAATAAGCAGCACGCACTGGACCACATGCTGTGTATTAATAAGTGCAGGTGCATTCCACATAATCTTTTAGTCAATCACAGTGTTTGTAGGCCGCACTGTTCAAGAACTGAATATTCATCAAGTCAGTCATTTAGTAAAATGACCACCTCAATACAAAGACACACACACATGCACCGATTCTGCAAACAATCCTGTAAAAGAAGAAATTGCTCTGTGTTTATTTAGGTGATTGATTCAGAAATTGATCGGCAGCAGGCGCAAGGCCTGAATACAAAAGAAGGCAACCTGATATAAAGTCATTTCTTTCATCTTTCTAGAAGCGCAGAGTGCTGTATCTGAGCGACTCCGAGCTCGCGCTGCACCTGTAAGTTCATACTGTACCCAAGTGAGACTAGTTCAAACATGATGGCCTTCACCTGCTATCTTTCTACTTGCCTTGAACATCAAGATTACAGAGCTCAAAGTAATGAAAGTGGGAAAGTCAAACACCCCTGGAGTGCACTGCGCCATGCCGTGCTGTTTTCCCTCAACTATCTTTCTTTTAAACAAAGTGTGCTCTTCTTTCTTTTAGCCCTCTCTCTCTGTATACCTGTTATTAGTTTCAATAGATTTCCATTCATTTCGCTCCATGCTGCCTCTCCTGTGAGCACAGCAGCTGTATCCTCATGTTATCTGCTTGTGATGCACTTTGGTTCCCATAGAAACCAGTCAGTCGCCCAGTAGCGCTGAGGGTAGAACACGTCTGTAAGTGTCTTGAAAGTGGTTATAATAGATTCTACTGTATGAGCAGTCTCTGTTTATAACTGAGTCCCTAAGTAATGTGTCGTATCAAGTGATTTCTGTGGAAATGTGAAATTTTCGCACTCTAGAATAGTATAGCCACAAGCACAAGCATGCATGAAAGCACTGAAGGCGCATATTTCCATTGCGTAACTGTAAACACATGATTCGTGCGGGACTTTCTGTACACTACTCTGACGGGCATTTTACTGTAAATTTCACGTATCAGAGATCATAAAACATTTTCCTGCAGAAGAAGAGCGAGATATTTGTGGACAGTCAGTTCTTCTGTACCCTGAGGTAGCATGAAATAATACACTGGCTGAACTCTGAACACATTTGTGTACATCAAGGTTGCATTTAGCCAGAGAGACTGAACATCTGAAGGGCTACACCATCTGTTGTTTGCCTTTTATACAATTTCCTTCCTCGTATTTCTCCACATAAATGAACACACACATCTCACCATTTTAACTTTGCTTAGTCAGAGAAGCTTGTATCGAATAACCCAGACATATTAGAATCATTTAAAAATCTGACAGAGAGCTTCAACTTGTAGCCCTCGTCTGCATGTGTATTCATACAAGTTCAAGGTAAAACGCTATCAGAGATTTTCAGACTCAACCAAAGATGCAATTTCGTTTTTAATACTGCAGTATAATATAATAATCTCAAGTCCTGCGCTTTGACAGTGACTTATTAGTCAAATCATATTTTATTGATCCCCTCCTTTATGAACTAAAATTGCAGTAATTTGCATTTGTGGTAGACAAGATGGAATTAAGACCAGAGAGAGCTGTCAGTTTTGATTCTATTTTTTTCCAACCTAATAATGTGGCCTATTTAGCTTTTACAGCTGAAAATGACCTTTTTTTTTTCTTTCTTCTTTAACTTTACCCGCTGTCTTTGTCTTGCTATCTATCTCCCTATAACTCTAAGTGACTGAGTATAGGGTGAATTTAATGATTTGATGTTAACAGTGAAATGGGTCCTTGGGAGCTTCAACAGCTGAAAAGAGCAACCATTTGGCCGGCGGACCTGCTTGCCTCAGCACTTAGAGGCACACGTTTAAATGTTCGGCTTTCACCCGGAATGGCCCACAAGAGGGACGCCTGAAGGGGGTTGGGGGTGCGGAGGCTTGATGCTGAGGTCCTGGGGAATTGCATGGTCATTCATCACATTAATGAGTCATGTCACTTTATTTACAAAAAAGGGAGAGTTTTTTTTTTTCCCATGGATGGGCTTCGCTATCGTGATGCGGCTTTCTGTTAATGTTGGCTGAAGTTAATCGAAAAAAAGGCAATGTAAGAATTAATCTACAGTAGCCCAGGTAGCCAGCAGAGCCAGGCTGATTGCAGCTGAATATCTGTGAGTTGGTTGTAATCTGACACCAGCAAGGTTCAGATTTGGCTGGGTTTATGAGATGCAGACATGGGGCGATTTTGGCTCAGAATCTAGCTCCAGTTATTAGCACTTGGGCAAGCTTTGGGCCAAAGGCGGCCCATTCATCATACCTGAGGCAAAAGTCTGTGCAACCAGCTGTGCCCGATGTAGGTCATGGTTGGGCCAGGCAATTTTGGCTAACATGGGAATGTAAAAGTCTTGGGGTGTTTGGTTTGTATACAGAACTGCTGCTTTATGAGTGGTTGTTTTTCTGTTACAGTGATGTATTTTCCATTTCAGATAGATAAAATAACAATCAACAGAAAATTATTATATATTTAGATTTGAGGTCATTCCATACCAACTCGTTCATGACCTCCCAGTTCATGTCATGGATTTTCTTGAAACAACCAAATTGCAAAATCCTGTATATCTACTCCAAATACTTGAATTTTTGACCCAGAGCTAAATTCATCATAAATGCTGTATCAGTATTGAGCTGAGGAGCTACGATTCATGTTTTGTCATGACACACAGAAAAGATGACCTCATCTAGTATGCAACAATCCAAGCTATTACAAGCTGTAATTTGAAAATTTCCTGAAGCCAATGGAAAATGGGCTCAAAAGGTATCACACAGAGATGGAAAACCTTGAAGTCAACATCGTACAAATGTTTACCGATGAAATGAAACCATTGATTGTAATCCAGTCTACTGTGAACCGGTGTTTTTGGATGTTCAATACAAATTTCAGTCCAATTGCAAGGTCCCATGAGTTTGATAGAAAGTTTTACATGTATTTTTAAAGGAAGTCAATGGCATGAAATAGGATGTCCTAGATGAGCTGGTATGGAATGACCCTGGACAGATGGAAATGGTTCTGCTCTTTAGTCGCCCATAGTAGTTCAATATATAGCTCATAGTAGCACTTAAAGAAGTATGCATAGTGCTAGCTTCCATGTGGCTGGTAAGGGTTATGGTGGTAGATCCTATTCCTGCCTGTGGATGTAGAGTGAAACAGCCTTGGTATGCAGGTTAAGCACAAAGTCAAATCCAACAATTCTGCAAACTCAGTTCCAACTACTGTTCATATCATGTTGGTGGACTATTATCACTAGCTTCCTCCCACACTCTGGTTGCCTCGTGAAAGCTCTGATACAGACAGGGCAGGGAGATTTAAATAGGAGTGTGAGGATATTGGAACTATATGACATTTTTCTTTGCCTGGGAAATCCAAATCTGCGATATTACCATTTCAGGGGTGAGCGGATTTAAAGCACGATGCACTGATAAATTTCAGGACAGGGTGAAATAGATGAATCTCAAGTTATTTACCCTTTTTAATTGGAAATGTCTGTCACAGGGCAGCAAGCCGAGTCCTCTTCCAAGCCATTATCTGTCTGCCTTGATCATTTGCAGGTATTTTATGGAGAGTGATGTGCTGAGTGTCAACGGTAGCTATTGAATTTATTCCTGCTGGATTTTTATAGGCTTAAGAATACAAACGCTGAGGAGTGGAAAAAGCTCGCAAAAGGTCAGCTTGTTAATCACATCACTACATTTACTGTTTTACAGATTCACAGATGAAGACTGATGAGATTTTACTGACAGTAAAGCCAAAATCGTTTAATTTACTTTTAAGCTGAACTCTCAAGTTTGACAACCCCTGTGGAGTTCACATGATTAATCTGTCACCGGTTGAGCTTCAAATTTACTTTCATGACTAGCTAACTAGCAAGAACTGTTATCCCCTAACAGGGGTTGGAGCTGTGTTTTCAATAGACTTAAACAAGCTGCCTTTTAGCAAGCCCTTGGGTTTCACTCATAATTGCTCCCCGGGGTCCTGTCAATAGTTTCTACCTGCTCTTGAGCTCTCATTCCCGGGCTGTCATCCTTGCTCACTGCTTGTCTGGGCCCCTGAGTGACACAGCAGCGTCACAGGATGAGCTCTGTTGAAGGATATCTCTGGCTCTAAAGGAGGACACCACTGGGACACTGCCAGCCCGGTGGATGATGTCACACTGTGACAGCGGCGACTACTTGAGCTCAAAACAGTTGGATGTGGACTGCCCAGGGACTGTGGGTGTTTATGTGGGGTTGTGTACCATCGTGTATATGCTCGAGTATGTGTGTGAAATGCTTACTAAAATGAGATCCAAATGCATATCCAGGGAAACTGCCAGACATAATATTCTTTAGAAAAACTATTTTGCTGTAAGCACAGACACATTCTTGGACTATACTGAGACTCCCCGCACAAAAAACCAAATGTGCATTCTGTACCAACAAACAATTCAATGATCTCATCTCTTATTCATACAGCACTATAAGTCTTGACAGCACCAATGTCTGTGCTAACAAAAAATATATAATACAACAGCCAAGTCATTCTAGTCTGCATTTGTCACAGCAAAAAAGACATCTGACCAAACTCTGATTTAAGCATTACTAGTAATACAAACGTTATCCACCTCTAAAGCAGTCGCTGATGTCTTTCGACCATGACAGTACTAAAAGCAACACTTTTGTTTCAGTCTCCTACCCATACAAACATGGATCTCTTGTGACTGCACATTGGCTGCCTGTCCACAGTGTCTAGCAGCAGCACATAAAGGCTCATTTGCACCATCTGCCAGTGGAGGTGACAGGGGCAACTCAAGTGCCAAGGGGCTATTGAAAAAAAAAAGTACAGCTGCCACAATCTACCTGCTCTTCTGTTTTGCACTCTATGGAATATTTCTTGGTTAAATCGGTCTTTCGGTGGCTTTTGAAGGCCAGCGGTGATGAAAGACTGAGACATTGTGCGCTTGCACACAGTCACAGCAGGGTTTAGCACTTGTTAGCTAATGTTCTGAGCTTTTCGTGGTGACAGGAGGTTGTGGGAAAGGTCTGCTTTACTTAGAGTGTGACTGCATTTGACTGCTATACTGTCTGGTGCACTAAATGGGCAGTATTTCCTGGAGGAATGGTTTTTAGCCACACTAGAGGTATGCATGAAATATCTCAACAACTACTGGATGGATTGCCATGAAATCTCGCAGATGCATTCATTGCCCTGGCAGGATGAATCCAAATGACTTTGGTTATCCCCTGGCTTTTTCTCTGGTGCCACCATACAGTTGACGTTGTTATTTTTAGTGAAATGTCCTGACAACGATTTGATGGATTGCTATGTAATTTTAGACACAAAGGTTTGGGTGGTATCACAGTATTATGATATACCAGTGTGATATTCAGTACCGTCCAGAATACAGGCTCATCTTTTTTTAACCTCATAAGGAGATGCTGTAATGACGTTGTATTGTATGTAATGCACATCACACGCCACCAGAGGTCAGTCTCTAGCTAAGCTGACAAACACGGCAAGTGCGAGTGGTGAAGATAATGTTACAGGACTGTGAACACCCTCAACAGCAGAGAGAGACTGCAGGGAAAAGCAGCATATTTTTACATCTAACTCGTGAATTAAGGGTTTATTCAGACCAAACCAGAATTGGTCATTGTTGGCCTAACTAACTAGACGACTAATAAGACTAACTAAGATCATTTTGGTGAGCTTTATTTTTTGTCAGTTTGTATGAAGTGCACTTTACCATAAGCAAACAAGGCATTTTAGCTAGTCTTAGTTCGGTGAAAGAGAGAAACGTGAATTCAGAAGGTGTACAGTTGTGTTTGTCTGTTTAATAAGAAAAATAAGTGTACAACTATTACCTTACTTTTTATTTTGTGTTTATTTTGTTTATTTATTAGACTGAAAAAGCTAAGAGAGCTTGCAGAACAAAACAAATTTGCCAGTTAAGATTGGGAGGTTAGAGCTGCATACAAATACCGTCATATATCGTATACCCTGGTGAAATTTCAGGAAGGTATGAAAAAACAGATGGTTCCCAGATGATGAATCCCAAGGACCATCAGATCAAAATTGTGATATGTCCAATACTTTAGTTTATGACCAAATGCCTGCAAAACTAATGACAATCCCATTATTATCATTGCGAGCATGTTAGCAAACTGACACTAGATCGTAGCTCAATCCGAAGCACCACTGTGCAGCCTCACAGAGCCGCTTGCATGGCTGCAGACTCTTATTCTTGTTGTATCAAGATTCCTCAGTGGACTGATTTCAATGCAGAATTTGATACAGCTGTCACATCTTCAGTTCATTTAAACTCTGATTGTCAGTGTCAAAGAAGAGAAGAACATGTCCCCGAACTTGCAGATTTACAACGAGACAGTTGTAGACAAATATTGGTGTGCCAACCGTCTTTGTAAACTGCTGATGAAGCGAGGGATTCCACTTTGATGGTAATTTGAGCACAGACATTCTTAGACAAGGATGTTTCATGAGGGTTGATTCTGTCCCTTCACATCTCTCTCAGGACTTCCCACTTCCAGAAACTTCCTAACAAAGTTAGTGATCGTTGGTGCAATGTGTCATGCTTCTGACGGTTTGATTGTTTCTGTGTTTTCACATGCAGAGGAGCGGAGAGAAAAAGAGAGCTTCATGTGTTGCTCAAGGTCCTTTTAGATACTCCCCATCCCACATCTCCCTGCACAATTAATTTTATCTTTGGGGTATTATCAAGAGGGAGCCTGGCAAAGCAGCATGACAGAAAAACGGCCCAGAACCCCGAGGCCCAGGGTGGGAATTAATCTGTTTGACAAGATCTCTCACAAACGATTTGCCTGGCTTTCCTTCAGTTGGATGTTGCCACTACCCTGCATATCTGAGGGGGTGAAGAATAAGCATGTTTCAAGCATAATGTGGACTGAATCGACTCAAAACGTCAAAGTGAGCAGTGACAGGGTGTCATTGATGTGTATGAAACACGAGAAAAACATGTAGCCGTTACAGGTGTTGGGAGTTAAGACTGTTAAATGAGCATTAGGACTGCTCATATCAACCATGCAGCCACAATAATTCATTCCTATCACTGCCAGCTGACATTATTTCCTCCACAAAGCAGAATCTAGTCATGAATCAAGCTCCCAAAAACGGTTAGCCCTGTTCTTCTCCCGCTTTCCAAACTATTGACATCAAGCAGACGTTTGATGCATTATCTGGGATGCAGAAAATTAATCAAAGTAATGATTGAATAATTATCTCAAGTGCAATTAATTAAACATGCCAATGAACTCATCTTGAACAGCTGTCCTAGCTTCACCACTTAATCACTTGTGAGAATTACCAAACACAAATGGAGGACGCCGAGTGCATGCAATAATCTCTGCAAAGTGCATTGTTTACAAACAGTAATTAATATCACACCGTGTATTAGCAGGCTAAGTGACTGCAGTGCACTTCTATAATTGCACCAGAGAGAGTTGGGTTTCTTCCCCACTCTTGCCTCAGACACCTCTTGTTAAGACAGGAGACAGATTGTAAGACTGAGTGCTGACATTATAGACCGCATTCCGAAAAATTCAACACAGATTTACAGTGTTTTCGATTCCATGTTTTGTGGGTGCCGTAGTGCCTTATTAAAATGCCAAAAACACATCATCCCTCATTGTAAAATCTATGATTTAACCTACTGAATGTCCTGGACACCATTAACCTGATAATTCATGCTCAACTCAGTTTCTGCCCACCTACTGTAAAATGGATTTATTTTATGTTTCTGTCTGAGAATGTGAAATAGTTCCCACTATATTTGTTGGCAAAGAACTGCCTAAAAGTGTCAGTGAGCTCCCTTAGTGTCTCAAGAAGGGATAGTTGTTACCACGCCAATGTGGGAGTCTGTGGCATTCTGCGATGAGGTAATTTCGGGCATCACATATACGGCTTTCATGGTCCGTGGAGCCTGACAGTCACAGCGGACTCCAGGAAATGGTCTGTGTGGTTCTGACATATGAGGGATCTATCTTAGACAGACTAGCGTCTGGAAACAGGAATGAAGATTGACAACGAGGGGCACCGGGCAGCAGACAGCCAAAAAATGAACTGGACAAGAACAGTGACTAACACTTCATATGAGGCCATTTGTGAGTTAAAGTTATGCTTTACTGATTGCAATAATAATGAAGATCTCTAGCCTAGTTCAGCACAATGGACTGCTGTATTATGACACACACACATTATTATAATATCAGTAATTACATGCACTTATTATGGCTTACATAAAAATGGTGCTATTGTCCTTAGAATATGAAACCATTGTAGGATTCTGAATATGAAAAAGGATAATTAGCATTTTCATTATGATTTTAATATCTTTCACAGTACTGTACATTTCAGTGAGTACTGTACCATCAGAGCTCAAGTGAGATACTACAGTAATTAAAATAAGCTTAGTGCAAACTGTGTGCCTCACTGCTTTTCTCCCCTTCTGAACTTCAAAATTCCCATGTATAATGACAACATAGAAAATTAAATGCCTTAGAGGCAAGGTAAGAGATAATAAAATACAACGGTGGTGGTCTTTTACTATGCCAGACAAAGGTTACCTTTTAATTACTATGAAGTTGTGTATTCTCTCTAGTTCACAGAATGTGTACATGAATTAAAAAGGACAAATTGACTGTCAAGGGACATTGCTGCCCAACCTACCTACCTGTAAGGGTTTATATTGAAACACCTTAGATGTATTTAATAGGAGGACACTGAGACTCTTAAAAAGGCCTTTATTACGAGTTTTCATGTGAGAGAAATTTGATTCAAGAACAAACATTTGATGAAAACAACACAGCTTGGACACTGGACATAAATCTGCATTTTGAGCCACAGCTTCTTGAAATAAAATGTCACCAACTTTATCAATTAATGTGTGGAAAAGCAATTATCTTGAAAAGAAAATGTGCAGTGAAGTAATGTGGCGGGCCTTAATCATCCCTGTGTTGTTGCAAGAAAAGTTGTAGTTTCATCTTCTCTTCTTTGTTGCTTCTTTTTCTGCCTGTCTTTGCATTTGTGTGTTTATGTCACGCTGATATAAAACTTAATAGCTTCAAGAATTGCAGATTTTGACTGGGTTAAAAACTTAGTTTAAAGTACACGCTCATTTTTTGCTGCTTGTCGCAAGCAAAGCAAAGCATGCAGTCACTTTGATCATTTTATTGTTTGTCCAAGCAGAGTGCTTTGTTGGAATCGATTTCCCTCCAGTATAATTGGTGTCATGCCTGGTTTGGCTAAATAAGCCATTACACCAGAAGATACTCTGGCAAACTAAAAGGGCATTGCTGACACTTTGCCTAAGAATATACTGAGCAATTACATTGACAAAAAAAGGTTTTGGGGCAGTATGCTGTACAAAGCTCTTAGAACAATTTCAAGTAGTATAAATAGGAATTACTCACACTTAGCCAAGACATGTCAGTTTTCTAATCACATGTCTCTTCCGTCTGTGATTTTAAGGTTGCATATGTGCATTATAGACAATGTGGACAACTGTTATTTGCTTGTTTTCTCATTGCAGTCGAGCATGGTTCATGTAACATTCAAATCATGAATGGCAATAACATTTGCTGTTACCAAATTCTGCAATATATCATCTCATTTTAACTTACGTGTTTTTAGCAGACTTTTACTGTGATTGAAGCGCATTACCGCAAAATGGGTTCACCTCTGATCATTCAGTCACGCTCAGTGAAAGTCTGTAAAACCCCAATTCACTGTCAGCTATCCAGAGGAGCTTAATGTATTTTTGTTAACAGAAAAGTACAAGGTTAAAAGGTTAATATCTGGCAGTGACTACAATTCTCTATGCTATTGTAGCAGCGCATCCCCCTCCCCCTCCCCCCTCCCCTTCCCTTCTCTCTCTCTCTCTCTCTCTCTCTCTCTCTCTCTCTCTCTCTCTCTCTCTCTCTTCCACAATTGTGTTATTGTGTGAGTGCACACTCACACAGATGCACACACACTCATGGTACTCTCTCTCCTCCCCTCAGTGTACAAGTTGCAGCAGAGCTATCCATCCAAACCCGTAGACCATGAAATTAGGTTAAGACGTAAGGCTGTGAATGACACAGGTGTGGATACAAATGAGAACATCCGAATGAAGAAGTACAGATCCAAGACGGCTGATACTGTAGTCGTTATAGGCATTCAGAATTATATTTCACAGCTTCCTCCTTGATTTTATTTAGTCCACTTTTCCTGTTGTGTATTAGTGGTCAAGACAGGGGCATTAGCTTACATGCTGGAAAACTGTGCGTAAAGATATTAGGAGCTCTGTCATATTCCAAATCTCATTTCCCATAGAAAACTTTAGAGTCACTCAAGCTTGTCTGCACTCCTCTGCTCCCTTGTATAAATCAGAGCATGTCCTTTCTTCCTTTTTCCTTTTTTTTTTTTTGAATACATTTGGATATTCAAATTCTACGGTTTTGTTCTTTTAATATTTTTCCTCCATGTACAAGTTGGATTTAACAATGACAAGCACAATAGCTATAATTGCAGCTCCCTCTTTATGATAGTACTAATTTACAAACCATATTTCCAGACACAGCTCTGGTATTGGTTACTTCAGCTAAACCTGGGACTAAATGACTAAATGTTTTTTGCCTTAAATACAGCATTTGCTAAAAAACCAAACAAAAAAAACAACCCGTAATAGTACCATTATAGTTAAATCTAAAGAAGGTATGGATTAATTTAAAATGAATATTAATTGTTAGTAGTAGATTGAATGTGAACTCTGTCATGCAAATCAGACACCAACTTAACCATACCTTTTGCCTCACTGTATAAACATCACAATATTTCTTCCATAAGCACTAAAATATGGCATTGATTTTATGATTTGCTGAAAAATTTACCACTAAGAATAAAAACTGCGAGGGAGACTGGGCAGTAACATAGAAGGTGATTTTGAGGTGCTTGTAGTGATACAGATGTATGCCAATATGATGATGTTAAGTGGATCAAGACATAATTTCCATACTGTAGGAGAGAGAGAGTACAGAGGATTTTAAAGAATTAACATATGGAGTGCCACAGGGCTCCAAATTAGGGCCTCATTTATTACATATTTTGCATTGCAGTAAAAAAAAAAATTGTTCAGGGTTGTCTGCAGCTGATTGCAGAACTATACCACCATTTAACTGAAGGCCTATTTATCATATTCTTGCAAAAGGCCTTTAAAATTGGTTTAGCTGTCCGTGAGAGACAGCTGCAAGTGATTTCAACAGAGCATTTTAAACAGTGATGTCAGACATGAACATTTGTCTCAACCCAAAACGGCCCAGCTTACTGTGAAGCTAATAAATGGAATAGTTGACTGCTTTATAAGGCACAAATTTCTACCTTAATCGATGAGATGTATGATATGTGTTTATAAAAATGAAAGATGAGTCTATACGTTATGTCTTTTGCCATCCATATCTGTATCAAAACAGTCCCTGCAAATTGATCACAGTGAGACTGTCATGGAATTTCAATTGAATGTGGGTTGGTTATGATAGCTGTGTGAAACATGACAGCTCGCACTTTACAGCTAAAATTAAAAATTTCAGATTAATGCAGCTTTTATACTGCTCAATAAGGAAGATCAGTAATTATTTCCTCAAGTGCGATAAACTTCAGGTTGATAGAGATAGGCAAATTTAATGTTGTTCATTTATACCGAATTTGGCTGTTCAAAATTATGCCAGTAAATTGAAAGCATTGCATTAAGAAAGAAGTGAAGGCCAATTAGTTTAAGATGATTACATAAAGGCAAGTCAATAAAGGTGGGGTTTTTGGGAGTGATTTAAAACAGTGGTAGTGATTTGGCAAGCCTCAGAGCTGCACAGACCTTTCCAAAGAGCATTGATGGCAAACACCCAATCAATCTAGACTTTGGAACAGCCAGCCATAATAGAGCTTTTTGTGTGTATAGTGGAGAAGTGAAGCTCCTCTCTCGATGTCTGATCTTTTTTATTTTGTCCTCACATAATACGAGAAAAAGAATCTTACAAGACAATCACAATGTTGTTAAACCATCAGATTCGTCATCAAAGTGCTGTAGAAAGGGTCACAGCTTTTGAAAGCAACCACATCTAGAGCTGGTAATGTAAGAGCGCCATATTGACTATTGCTTTTACTATAATAGGTATTGACCTGTGCATCGGCGAGGATCTGCTGATGTCTGCAGTCCTTCAAATCCCACCGAGTTCAAACATGAAAAGTTTCTGCACCAGTCACCATATAAGTCTACATTGATACAAAAGACCGCTGAGCACTTAAAAGGGAATGAAATATGTGCAATGGTGAATGTGATATCAGCTGAATCTGATTATGATTGATAGGCCCTTTGGGGCCATGTGGGGTGCATAAAAGAGAGAGTCAAAAATTAATTTGCCAACTAATGATCCTTTCTGTTTTTGAATTATGTTTAACCTGGGTATTCAAGATAGCATGACAGTGGGAATGAAGGAGTGAAAGTGTGAGTGGAATTGGAATGCCAATCAAGGAAAACAAACCCTATACACCACAGCAGCGATTTAACTAATTGCATAGGAGGGCTTCAGTGCACGCTAACGGTGTTTATATACATTATAAACAAATATTAACAACATAATTCTATTCATAGCCTTAGATGCAGCGTTAGCATGCAAAGAATAGACTTAAGAGGTAAATCATCTCATTTAATGTGTCAACTGTTAGTGCCTGTTCACATACACACATGCACACACATACACACGCACATATAATACATAAGCACTTGTGGGCTGCCAAAGGGTCAAGTGGTTTTCAATGTGTGCTATGAAAAATCCTGACGCTAGCTAATATTTCCTGATGTGTTCTTTTTATTTGCATACTGGGTGCTGCCTCAGCCAGCTCCTATTGTCAGAGCTCTCTATTTGAATGTCAACACTATTATTACAGCAGGTGATGCAACAGCAGGTGTCTCTCTGCCTGTCTGTCTCGTATCCACTGTCTGTCTTCCCGTGCCTCTCTCTCTCTCTCTCAGCCTCTCCTGCTTTCCTTCCCTCAGTTTTGTTTAACAGCTATCATTATGTGTCTGCCAAATGGAATCCACTTGGAATCCACTATTTCTACCCTTTGCGAGCATCTCTATTTTTCTAAGCTTGACATTCTACCACTCTTTCCCACTCACTCTGACTGTAATGGGTGAAACGGAGAAAGCTCCTTGTTGCTGTCTTGCCTCTCTTTTCCTATTGTTTCCAGCCGAAGCCTTGACAGTGTTGCTTCAGACTAGCTCGGGGAAAATGGACACTTTGACATTTCACACCCTGAAATGTGGCAGCGCATGGTATTACTAGTAAACACTGTTCATTACTGCCTTGACAGCTGATGACCAAGATTCAACCCTCCTGCACCTGCCTCTGCCAAGACTGCACACAAACGGGACTTTCTAACTTCAAGATGTTCAGAGCGATCAAAGCTGAGAGGCTGCGTTCTTTTCTATTTTCTTATCCCGTGCTTTTCTGTCTCCTCGTCCTTACTTTCAACCATGTAATCAAGTGCACTTTATTGCTGTCATGTCTGCATAGGTCTGACTATATTTTCAACTCGGGCTTCATTGATGTTGAGAGACTTCAGGGGTTTGAAATGGGAAGGAAAATATGACAGATTACCTTTTAGAACAGAGAGAATGGCTAAACAAATAGTTTGTAAGAATTTAACTTGTAGCCCCAGTTTTGTAATGAATCTGAAAAGTAGTAATAAAGGTTTAATCAATTTGTCTGACACATTTGTCACTAAAATATATATTGTTCAATATGAGCTTGGCATCATGAACTCTCAATTTCCTGTCAAAAGCAATGTAAATTCCAGGATGAGTCATTCATTTTAGGGATATCTTTAAGTCAGTTAGCTTTCTATTTGAATTACTTGTGAAATGTTTCATGAGCTTGTAAAATGGAATAGTAAAACTGTAAAAAATTAATTTCATATCACTGTAGTATGTGTTCTACCAAACGATTGGGACTCCAGCTGCAATTACGACACGGTAGTAAAAGTCTCATTCTTAGATTATACACAGAATAAAATTTAGCTTCAGGTCAAGTGCTTCAGTATTTCCTTATTCAAACTGAATCCCTAATTCACTGCTCATTCATTAAGGCATTGCATTTCTTCAGTTAGTTCAATATGTCATTTTGAGTCGGCATAGATTTGGCAAGCACACTTTAATGAATCTGAAGTGGTCTGGATTGCTTAGAGACTATCACTCCTTCATGATTTACAAGAGGGAGTGAGGTGATTTCATTTTCTTATAAATTTTAATCTGCCCCTCCACTGAGGTGCACAGCTGCTTGCTATGCTTACAGGAACACTATAGGCTACAAAACATGACCACGTGATCCCCAAGTAAATGAGATTTCAAGGAAGGTTACACGAGATTGGTTTATTGATTTAATTCCTTGTAAATATGAGACAAAATTGAGAAATTGTAGAAAACATTGCTAAATTAAGACTTATCTAGTTGTGAGAATGAGACCCAGTCTTGTTGTGGTCTAACTTTTTGATCCAGCATCTTACAGTTTACATCAAGATATTTTTTTTTATGTCAGTGGTCCAGTTTGAGACTGTCATAGAGAAGATAACATTTGAGACATACATAATACTGTATCATCAGCATAATGCCAATACAGAGAGAAATAAATGTACATGCAAAACAAAAAGGGAAGGACCCAGTATACAGCCTTGTGGAACCCCTGTAAACAGAGAGGGACAAATTGTTCTTTATCAGTTTTAATCATCAAAGAAGAAAATGAGATTGAAGTTGTTAAAACATTTGCTGTTAGGATGATCTGTTGGTTGGAGTCCTCTGATTGAAAACAATAATTTGGAGGAGTAACAAGATAAGATAACAAGATCGCCAAATAGCTACTACTCCAAAAGCAGTAGAACTATAGACCTGTGCAGTCTTTATACAAAAATAATAATAATCATCATCTTTTTCATTTAGAATGGCCAAAAAGAGACTGTTTTGATTGTGTTAGTATTCAGTATTAAATGGCTTTCATCATTGGACATGGCTATACAGTAATTCTTACTCATTCACTTGATCTGGACACTGATTTTCAGCTTAATTTATTTATATATATTTTTTATTTTAAATCATTGATATCTGGATACTTCAAGTGTATTTATGTAGCTGGTACAGATTAATAACCATAATATATTAGACTTGGTTGACAGTATTGACAGTCTGGACAGACCGTTTACCCAAGACTACCCTGTTGCAAGCCATGGGTATAATATACTGTATTAAGACAGTAATCACAATAGCCCTTTGTGCTGCTATGTTGCTCCCACTACAGTGTATTCAGAACAGATGTCTTTGTTCAGACGAGCAAAAAATAATCTTACAAAAGTGTTAATCCTACAAATGGTAGATTTACGGGCGAGCTCTCAGATTTAAATAATAGATTTGACCATGAATCACTTGGCACTCAAGAACCAATGATGTAACCAATAACCAATCAACAAAGTGCATTGTTGGAATCATCTATAGCCAAACATGATTCAGGGTCTGTGCTGGTGCAGGATGTGGTCAGAGAGTGTATGAATTTCGGAAATGATTCACCCATCAGATTTTTAATGGTTTCTATGGGGATGATGAGAGTAGACAGTTGGACAGTGGTTCATCTTGCACCTCTGTAACATTCGAATTTAACAACTTGAAGGCAGCAAATTATGAGTTATCATAGGTCTTCTGCAACATAGAACATAACATGATTTTTCAGTAATAATATTGAGGATCATTACCAAGACATTATTCATTTTTACAAATGACCCAGGAGTTATTATATATTGTAGAAATATATAATATATGCTGTCATTTTACATTTGATATCATTGGAAAGGCATACACCAGCCTTTGCGCAATCCTGATTTATTACATTCTGTGCCATCATCAATGCAGTTTAAGAACAAAGACAGAACATAACAGAAATCCCTCGGTTATTAAGTCTGTAAGATATACCTGGTAGAAAATTAGCCTAGATTATGCACATATCATATCATCTCACAGTTTTGCCCTTGAAACTATATGCCCAATCTGTGCCTATGCTATAAATTTCAAATGACATATGAGTTTCATCACTGAAGAGATATGGAATTCATTTTGGCACAACTAAGCATTTTAATGATAGTCACTAATATCATTCATATCTGCAAAATTTCCAGTTCAGTGGCTGAATATTCTCATATCCGGTGGGAGTGGGAACGCCACTATGTCTTCCCAAAGAGGCAACAGCAATATTGCATGTCTTTTGAGTATATGCAAAGCATTTCCCATTTTCCTTCAACAGCGCTCACTCAGAGCAGCCATGGCAAATATCATTAAATGCCCCGCTAACACCCTACCCCCTCTACACACTCACACATATACACAAACAAACACATGCACAAAACCACCTCTCCCTTCTCTGTGCCCGTACTCATTTTTCCCCTTCTTTTTTCTTCCTGGCTATCACTCAGTGGCAGTGCGCGGGGGAAAGGGAGTGCATTGATCTGCCAAAGTGAGCAGCCATTTCACAGGGCGAGTCTGCGCGGCGCTCCTGTCCCTGAATGGGAATTGCTCATTTCACCTGGCCGCCTTGCCTTTAGCAGACTAGTGGGAAGCCCCTGCTAGAGAGGGACAGAGGGAGGGAGGGAGTGCAGGAGTCAGGGCCCCGGTCAGGGCTTGGCAGGCGGCAGATAAGAGCTCCTCATGCTGCTCCTGCATGCACTTACCACTGCTGCCGGAGCTCAGCCTCTCTCTCTCCCTGTCTCTCTCTCTGTCTTTCACACACTCACACGCACATACGCATAGCTTTTCTCCACACATGTGAGGCACTAATAATAACTTTGGCGTTCTGGTGAGTCAGCCTTCTTTCCTCAGGCAAGGATAAAAGTAAAACATGGTGCCTTTATTGAGTCTGAAATCACTAACTGTGGAATTCCCAGAACAGGGCTTTAGCTCGGCCTGTATTCCATTCAGTGCCAAGATGCCATGTGTCCACAAGATCTAATATTGTGTCCAAAGCAGGTGCTGATAGACTGATAAACAAGCCAGTAAAGTATTTATGACATTCACATGGACAACATACAGTACAGGGAATATGTACTTGTGAAAATCAAAACAGTTGTAGCTGAATAACTTGGCTCATTTCCATTTCAATATGGATGGACTGTGTGTTTCTTAAAAATCAAATTAATATGTTCTACAGAATGTCATGTTGCCAATTTCCACTTTAAATTAGGTATTTCATATACCAACAGTCTTTTTGCAATTAAGTTTATATATACTGCTAATTTGTTTTGCCAATTTTGCTCTAAAGGAAACGCAATAATTGCCTGGTTTAGCTTCTTTTTTTTTTTTTTTCCAATGAAGTGCTGCAATTGTGCGCTGCATGCAAGATGTAGGGAGGTACTGGACTTGTTGAGACTAGTTTTGGGAACACAAGCACACGTTGCCACTTCCATTGAAAAACTTACTATTTATAAATTTCTTGAATATTGCGTTTTATTGAATGCTTTTCACACAATGATAAATGGACTGCATTTATATGGCACTTTTCTATTTTTAGGGACCACTCAAGGCGCTTTACAACACAGGCACCATTCAGCCATTCACAGGATGAATGGCCAAGGTGCCACCTGCTCATCAGATTAACATTCTCACGGACTTTGCGGTGAACTTTAAGGTTCAGTATCTTGCCAGGACACTTTGACATGAAGCATGCAAGGGCCAGGAAACGAACCATCAACCTTCCAATCGGTGGACAAGTGATTTCCCCCCTGAGCCAAAGCCACCTTCATGGCAGTGAATGGAATTTTGTTTGCATTGCTTATGTAATTGAAAAATGGCATCTTAAAAATTGACAAAAGTCTGGATAATCTAATGCCAGAGACAGATATTGCAATACTGGCTTGGCTTAATACCAGAATTAGGTGAAACACTGCTATTATCACTGCTTCAGAATTTTTATTTGGCACCTTCACTGAGATTTATGCTGTTTTGTCAATATATCATGTCAATTCAGTCTGTCTCCGCCAAACTTAACCTGCATATAAGCGAAGCCTTCAACCTTTCAGTATCTGACTCACCTCTCCATCAGTGACCACCTACCCCTCCACCTCCCCATCCTTCATTTGTCCGAAACGCATTCCATCCAGCCACTTCATTCCCCTACTTCATCCTTCACATGTTCTCAAATTTATTTCTCTCTATCTCTCTACCCTGGTCAGCCCACTTCCCTCCCTCCATCTAGCCCTATCTCTCTGCTGCTCTCCTTGCTCAGTGACAGTCTCATCACACTCTATCAATCAGGCTTGTGAGGCCCGGGCGCAGTGCAGCACAGCATCGCAGTCCTAGTCTGGTCCCATCAGTGCCAGTCAGTCTCCCTCACTCTCTCAGTCACTTTAAAAAGGTTTAGGTTGCCAGATATAGTCTGTTTCCCCCCCCCTCCTTGCCCCATCGCAGGTCAGGAGATGGGAGGGATTGAGCCGGAGTCGAGATTCAGCTCAGCTCTTGATTTGATATCACTTGGCATGTTCTCTGTCCTGCCTCGACACTCGAAATATAAAAATCCGTCTTTTTAAACAAAGACGGAAATGTGGACACATGATCAGCTGGAACCCTTGGCTGAAAAATTTCAAAAAACGTAAAGAAAATGCAGCATGTGGGCGCCCTTGATGTGTCGCATGGAATTTGAGAAAATGAGGAATGATGCAAAACAGAGGTCAGAACATTCTTGTCCTACGCTCATCAGATATTCTTTTCAGTCTCTTACCTGCCGCAGGCCTCATCCTGTGGTTGACGTCTCAGGAAAGAGAACTGCATAAATGAGAAAGACAGAGAGGAACAGGACAGAGATGAATAGCTTAATCAGCCTGTCGGTGGAGTAAAGAGCCGGCATTTCTGTACATGTGTCGCAAAAAGCAAGGAACGCTTCATTTAAAAAAAAAAGCACCAATGAAGTTCACTGTACAGTGCTTGCTAAAAAAAACTCTTCCTGCTATTTTTTGTTCATTTAATGAGTTAATTACTCAACACCATTATGTAGAAAATATATAGTAAAGACATACAGGATGCTTGTTTCGCGACCAAATTTCAGTTGAAGGAACAGAAAATTGCATGTGCACTAGAGAATGACTTAACCGCAGTTATCGATTGGCTTTGTGAATTATAATGAAAACAAGTGTAATTACATTTCCCTTTAAGTAGCACAACAAATTAGGCTTGTGAGTTATTCTGGAAGCAAAAGAGAGGAGAAAAAAAAAAGTCTTGCATTTAATGTGCTGGGAAGATTTTCTCAGGCTATTTTCTTGCTAAATGCATTAGCAGATGCTGCTGTGCCCATACAAGCCTGTGGTCTAATATTCTTGTAAATGATTAGCTACTTATTTAACCAACAGGGTGAAATGTGCTTTGGGTGGTTACAACAAAAATGAGTTGGGGATAAACATTTTTTTTTTTTTTTTTATAGCTACAGTGGGTGAGCTTTAATTTGACTCATTATCTTTTAAAACATTATTGTAGGGTTTTATGGCAGTCAAATGAGATGATTAGCGATGATGATTATGAATGTCATGATTACAGTGGTCTCTGTGCCCAAAACTTCTCATTCATGCTAATTCACTGTCAGTGTTCTGTTTGGATGTAGTTGGCAAATTTCTTATGTAAAATTGGAAATTGAAGCAAACAAACCTTGCTTCAATTTCCAATTTTTAGTTGCATTAAAAGGTCGTCATGGATACTTGTTGAGCCAGAATTATGATGTAAAGTTTTAGGGTCCAAACGTGTAAATAACAGGGGCACATAATTACCCAGGTGAGGATATGGCAGGTCCCTAGCCCCTTCAACCTGACTTCATCAGCAGTGTGTTTTTGCTAAGTTCCTTGTTATCTGCTTTCTCTCTATACACCCTGTTCATGCTAATGAATCCACAAATTAAATTGTAGAACAGAGGAATATTAGGGCGCCTGCCGTTTTGATGTGGTGAGGAATACTCAATTAGGCTGGATTTGGCCCCCGTAATTATTACATTATAGCTAAGATAAGTGTTCAATGGCAACAAATGCTTTGATGGACTCCATTCTGTAACAAAGGCAATGGGTGAGCAAAGACGAAAATGCCAGAACAGAAGAGCGAAGGGGTAAAGGGAGAAAAAAAAAAGCAAGTGAGAAAGTGACAAGAAAGCTATCGCACGGGAGCTCCTGTCTGCAGCAGCCATATTTCATTACACAGCACCAAAGCTTAGGAGGCAATCAAGCATATTTAGCCATCCTCGTCTCGCCCCCCCAAAGCAATTATTACTCCCCAGTTTTTTACTGTGCTTTGCCATGGGGAAAATGAACCGCAGTACTTATCAGCTCAATGCATACACAAGTGACTGGGGTGGAGGACATGTAGGTGTGCATGTGTGTGTGTGTGAGCAAGGGCATGCGCGGATGCTTTGTTTATGTTTTGGGGAGGCGTCAGAGGGGAGGGTGGTGGCGGGCTGACCACTAGTGAGCAATAGGTTACCTTTTTCAATCCCATTAGCTCGCTAACATCAGCACATTTAGGGGCAGCAGGCGGAGCGAGTGGAGATACAGAGATAACCATAAACATGTCACCAAAAATGCATTGTTATTTGCATTCATATTGGAAAGAGCCAAATTGATGTGGGGTCAAACAGGGAAGGTGAGGGTTTATGACCTGTGCATAGCTCTGCTGTCAGCAGCTCTGATCTATCGGACCGGCCAGCCTTGTCAGGCTTTACGCCTGATTATATTATCATGGCTGACGATCAATGCGAATGAATGATCGTTCATCCGCAAAGGGGAGTAGAATGAATAAAGCAGAATGTAAACAGGACATTCTTTAGTAACACAGCAAATGGAAATGCATTTCCCATCCTGCAGTCATCTAGTTAAGTGATGCATTGCATGCCAGTGCAACACAAAACACTTTCAAAATACTTTGGCTGTCTCTTGCTCTTTTATTCAGCCTGTGTGTTTTTTGAAATATTATCTAGCAGTAATAGAGTGAAGCGGCAGAACTGTGAAATAAAAAAAAACAAACATACTTCACTATTCTGTGGGTTTTGAGCAGCTAATGTGCACTCATTTGGGTGGCACTGCCGCCAACTGCAGCATTAGTCCCCATCTGGGGACTTGTGTTTTGGTGAAAGTGCTTCTCCATTTGTGAGACTCTTCAGTTCTGGGCATCCTCCCCAAGCCCATAACTCAACGTCCCTCTATCACTCCCATGCGACTGGCTGTCATAATCATCAGCATTATGCTACCTCAATGGGCCTGATTTACAAGTCTGGACATGGCACCAGCTCTGCGCCAAGGGGTAAACATGAGGCTGTTTGCTGCCGCCAAGCCTATTTCTCCCTACTGCATTTAATGGGGAGGAGAGACCGACATTCATAACAGAAAAGTAGCTTTTTAGATCTATGATTTTTTTTTTTTACATGACTGCAAATAAACCCTTAAAAAGGTCTTAAAATTACATATAAACGAATGCCTGCATTTATTAGTCCAAACATTTTTGATTAGGAGGAGTTTAAAATGATGTGTGCCTGAGGTTTTTCTTTAATGCAAGGCCCCTCTGAGAGTTACTGATATTTTCTTTGGACCCTCCCCTTCTAACACCCTCCCCACAACGTGTCAGAAGGATTATGGGTTATGTAGCTTTCCATTTTGCTGAATGAAAGGTGGTCAGAATTTTTCCAGCCAGACCTTAGGAGGGTCTTTTGTTTTTCCACCTCATATTTATATTTAATTCCTGCCTTCCCTTGCAGAAACACCAATCTTGTCTCTGTTGCCCATTATGATCAACTGGTTGCCGAAAGTGCCAGCACATCACGTTTGTGAGACGCAAGATCTTCATGCATATAAGTGTTTAAACATACGAAAAAATGTAAAATGTGCCATAGTAAGTCAAGCAAAAATATAATTCAAAATCAGCATGGCACGTTGGACCCAGCTGACAGTTAGAAATAATGGAGTGACTCACTTCTTTGTTTTGTTGTGTTTTCCACAAGTGTGCCATTTTATAATTACATTTTCAATGAGCAATTAAGCCTTTGTGAAAATTAATTATTAAGATATGGTTTAAACACCACAGAAAATTATTTGCATTTTTTTCCTCTGTTGGTTAATCATGAATGAGTTGAAGCAATTTGATATTTTTTTGTTATTCCGACAAACTCAGAATCGCTTTACTTAAAAAGAAGACAAAGAAGAAATAAAATCAGACATAATTTTCTCTCTAAATTTATAAAATGATTTTTTTCTCAAACAGGAAGTACCCATATATTTGGTCGAAATTTCAAAAAAATAATATGCAGCTTCTGATACTATGAAATTCTATGAAACTATATTGTATTCCGTCTGCATATGCAGTGACTCGACGGCCTCACATTGGTTCAGATATTGAAATATAGCGTCTTTCATGGAGTAATGATACGTCTCATAATATGTCTTTGGACTTTGATCATGCTTTTTTTTTCACCTTGAGGCAGCACCTGGCCCTTCCCTTAACCCTCTCACTCATTCCATAATATTATATTAGCCCATATTCATCCACATATTGCGCCTGCTAAGTGATAGGCCACATAAATCAATTTTTATATATACACACACAATAACTGTTATATGCGGCTTCCAAACCGCCTGCTGATAGCTGCCATTTCTTATCACTCCAGTTGAATATGGCACCGTTATGAAGGCACTTTCACTTGCCGTCCAAATGGAAGAGACTGAGAGAGAGGGAAGGCATTTTTTTTTTTTTGTTCAAATTACTTAAGCTGCCTACAAAGCTCTTTGTGAAGCTGCATGGTTCTGAAAATTCTCTAAAAAGAGAAGGGAGTCTTGTACAGTGGGGGAAAAGTCTTGATGACAGATAATCACCTTTATTCCTGTGGATTTTGCTCGTTATGTTGTGTGCAGATACTGTGGTTCCTGTGTTCGTACACTATGTATTTATTTTTGCGCATACAATAAACTCCTGATGGATATGATCAGGATGCATAAAAATTCCTGCAGCTTTCTCACGACTTCAGGGGAGGTAATAATATAAGTAAAGCAACATCCTGACTCTTGTTGCGTTCACTCTGTCACAGGGCACATGAATAGACTCCATCCCTCCCTGTTTCTTTATGTTTCTGCCTCTCAAGAAATAGTGAGCATAATTCTGCCATCTGCGGTATTAATTTGAAACGCCTAATACATGAGCTAATCAAGCATGTTTATTTTCCCTTCTTGTTGAGTTGTGGGCTTTAACATTAGTGAGGAAATGTGTATCTCGTAGTTAATGAACGAAGCTGAAATGAGCCCTCATAACTGTGAAGTGAAATCACTGAAAACACAAAGCCCATATCCTCCATCTCTTTCGCTCATAAGGCTCCAGCGAGGGAGCATTTGATTTCCCTCCAAATGGCATCAAGTATAGGTGTTACGCTAGTAGGGAGGGCCCATCGGCGGACAGTGTGATGTCGTGAGACCGCTTGATAGACAACAGCACAGCAGGAGAAAGAGGAGAGGAAGTGGGATTCAGGACTACACAGCCAAGAGACACTTTCTCTTTCACTCTCTTGCTCCCCAACTGCTCCCAGTGCCAGAGACATGGGCCGCTGCACAGACAGATGGCGAGGAGGTGTGTGTGCGTGTGACGCAGGGAGTGTGTGTGTGTGCACGCGAGCGGTGGGTGGTGACGCCATTCGGCTTTGTGCAAGCGCGAGAGATGGAGTGCGGGAGATATAAGGGGAGAAAATTAAGGAGGGAAAAGCACTGCAGAGGTGTGTGTGTGTATGTGTATGTGTGTGTGTGTGTGTGTGTGTGTGTGTGTGTGTGTGTGTGTGTGAGCGGTGACTTTCTCGTGCAGGCATTAATCCACATGCTCTTTTTTGTTATATTCCACATCCAGATAGCTTGTGTACTTCATTACAGCAGCAATAAAAGTTCATTTGCGCTGTCACTTTGCGCTCGCCTGTCATACTGCGCAGGGTAAGGGACCTCTCCTGATGACGAGAGGCACACCTACTGGAAGGAAGAGCTGTGGGTGTGAGGAGAGGAGGATGTGGGTGGAAAGATTCTGTATTGACAGACTGCCATCTACTGGATTTTACTGTAATTTCAATACATACTGTTTTATTATCATGACTCCTTTTGCATACAGTGTACGCAAACATGTATTTCCCTTTAATGATTGTGATTAACTGTAATGATGCCAGCTGTACGCACACATCCAACCCTCTATAGACAGAAAGCAACAGCTAATTTACTCTGTTTGTTTTACATTTTTCCTTTCTCAGTTTATTCTTTAGAAGATAGGTTTTGCTTCTCACCTGCAGAGCTAAAATGAGCATATTCTTTTAGCATATGTTTAAGAAATTCACCTTAACATCAAGACACTACCAATTAAAGAGACATACTGTATATATTCTTCGATAATGTCAAGTAAAAAGGCGACAAAAAGTCTCTCAGTTTGGTGTAAAGCTAACCAAAAGGCTTAATATTTATTGAAAGTTTGCATGTAAATCTATGAGGCTACAGCAAATCAAATGGAAGCCAGTCACTTTAATAATGGGAGGTAAATATCACCCTTCAGATGGAGTCACTTGGAGGGCAAACGGTGATGCACAGCACCATCTTGTGGTTGTATTTCACTGGATAAAGGTTGCCATAACACTTATTATTTGACTGAAAAATAGCCATATATATATTTGATGATTACATTTAGGCAAAAATAGCCTTCTGCTAAAAGTTTGAAGCTAAAGGGGATGCAAATGAACATTTCTCTTTCATTCCTTTAGGGGCTTGTAATCGGATTAACCATGCCGAGGTTTTAATTGAATGGATCATAACACTTGCTTTTGCCATGTGGACATTTAACCATAGATGCTTGCACTATGATATGGAATAAGGAGGGATGCAATTAATCATGACTATAAGCAGCCAGTTTTTCTGTTTATTTTCCCCCCCTATGCACATGTGCTTATATTTGTGTGCTTGAGAGAGAGAGATCTTTTAATGCATTTCAAAAGGCACCACAACCATTACCTGTCACGCGACTAATGAGCAGCCGGCGTGCAGTTAACGGTCATGAAATATGCACCAGACTTAAATACCTCATCCATAGTGCCTTGAGATAAATCCGCGCATTTCATTAAACACACACGGCGGCTCGGCTCGGGCTGCAGAATTATTCCTCCTTTGCAGGGGAAAAAAAGTGAATTTTCTATGCTTGTTTCCTAATAATCGCAATTCCAGTGTAAGGGAAGAGAATTAGCACTTTTATTGCGACAAATTAGGGAAGAGTATAAATTTGGACCTCCAACACACATTCTCTGATTTGAACTTGCTGATTCACACAGCACACAGTGTAGTATGCACTGTATTTAAGGAAGTAATTTAGAGGTTATCATAAATTGTCTCTAATCATTTAATATTGTCCTTTTTTTTGTATTTCCTGATCTACTATGGCCAGTACTTCAATCTCTAATCCCGTCTGTTTGTGGCTTAGTAAAGATTCACCCTGGGAAACCGCTAGCTGCTATCTGACATGAAACAGATTTGATCCATTTTCCAGAGCGTATCTGTCTTTTTCAGACAGGCTGTTTTCAAAAGAAATATGTCAGCAGTCTGGGGGATTATGCTTTTTTCTTTTTTTTTTGCTAATCACCAAAAGACCCAACCTGCCCGACATTTCTTTGGTTCGACAATGCAGTGCGCCGAGCAAAAGTCCTTTTCCCATTTAGATGCTTATTTTGATCTTCTTTTATTCTCATTGTGTTGGTACAATCAGATGTATTAACCATTAACTCCGCGCTCCACTGAGTTACATGATTATCTTGTGCAAATGAAAAGTGATTTAGCGGGAAAAAAGCAGAAGATGGACTAATTTCACAACCTTGTTCTATTGATGTCGAGCGAATAGACTCATCATCATTCATCCAGATTTGCTCCTCCAAGAGTGAGCACGAGGAGTTGGCACAGTTTACTCTTTTGGGGGATAAACCATCTATCAAAGCATCCTGGAGGTGAATATTCGGGTAAACATTTTCCCTCTCAGTCCTGCCTCCCTGACAGCACTTCCACACACAGAACATACGGTGCTTCATGTGCTCATGGAGGAAATGTGAAAAATTAGATTGTATACTGTATGCATCTTTGGAGGGCTGTTTTTTTGCCCTGACAGAGGCCTCACAGGCAATTCCTACTATTTTTTTTTTTTGCTTACCGGCTGATGTTGAGAGCACTCAAGTGTAAGCGCACAACATGTGGGATGAGCGTGATGGATTCCAAGTATCGTTGGTAGTTATTTGTGGCGTGCCTATAACCACAATTCCCCAGCCACAGCTTATTGCAGGGTGAAGCTGAGCGAGATATACTCCGCGGCTGGCATAAAGCCACTGGACTTTGTAATAATTCATCGGCCAAAAAGCCCTCCATGTACTCACCGTGCAATATTTATACCCCGCTGAATGTATTTTCTCAGCTACATCATCACACAGGCCCAGGGCAGGGATTTTCTCCTCTGAGAACAGGCTTTAGTATTTCAGACCTTAGTTAAATCTGGGAAACAATCCTCTGAATTTGTCCCATGATCACATTCTGTCTGCTTAGAATGATGTATGTGGCTCTGGTGCCAATGCCTATTTTTAGACTTTTTTATATTCCGTATGGTTTTTGATGGCTAAATCTAATCCCATGTCTACATTTTCAGATATCTAGTGTATTCACCTGGCAGTAAAACTAAATTATGATAAGCTTATTTTAATAATGCTGACAACAGTCATTTGGGGACTTCTTCTTTGCGATTGTTTACCCAAAGATGGACACTAAACTCTTGTGCCTGTCCCTGTATTAGCTTGTCCTCATATTCCCTCTAACAATACGCAGTACCCCATCCAATCCAGTAAACTCTCACTGGAGTTTCTGTCTCTTGTTTGCCTGGGTTTGTTGATTAGCCCTTTCTTTGTCTTTTTCTGTTTCCCTTTTTGTGTGTTGCTTCATTATAAATGTATTTTCTCCCTCCTCGGAGGGGCTTCACACGAAATGTAAATGCTTCAAAATATGGTTTAAAAACATTTCCCAAAGCGGAGGAGTCTTAATGGACAGACGAAGAATAAAAAAAATCAAATCAACACATTCTCGCTAATGATGGTGCTCTCTTAAACATGCAAGCTATTCATTTGAGCGCAAATGTGTAATGCTGTCATGTTTTGTTAGGTAATCATAAAGCACTAAAACCTTGATTAATAGAACTTTGATTTTTTATTTTCTTTTGGTTATGTGATAAAGTTCTTCTTATCAATATTAAATATGTTTTGTGTGTGAATCCAAACCAATTAGGAATTCACAGTCATCCTTCAGTAATACCAGAAATGAAAGCTAAAGGCTTCAATCTATGATTCTGTTTTTCAAAGTTTTACAAAAGTGGTAAAAAATTTAGTCAGTGTCATTTTTTATTTATGTTTATATCTATATTTATTGAGGTCAGAACTAAAATTAAATGCAGTGGGTTTTTCTATTAGATGCCCCCCTAATATTTATGTGTTCTGTAATATCCATTGATGACATTCAGCCACAATGCCGATGACACACAACTTTGTACTTCATTTGTCCTTTGTACTTCGTACTTCCTGTACTTCCTAGCTTCAAATAGTGTCAAATGTTTCATTGTATTTCAAGGCAATAATCAAGTCAAGTCAAATAATGAGTGAAATGCAACAGGAACTCTAATGTTGTGTCTCAATTTGCGTTTTTCATACTTCCTTTTCCTGTTTGAAATGCATAAGTCTGTTCACACCGACAAGTATGGCAAAATGTAATGCACTATGAACCCGGATGGTGCGCTCATGACAGTCAAAAAGCTGAGTGTGGGACACTGGACACTCTAACTCTTAATGGTTGCCATTTTGACTAACTAGCAGACAGGGATCAGGCCCCCAGGAAGTGTGCCAGGCTTTGAAGCCAGTTTTTTGGTGGCTAAACTACCATTGGGCCCAAAATACATTTTTCCCATAGATAAACATCGGGAAAGAGATGTCTGTGATCAATGGGAAATGTTTTGATAATCAAAACCCCTGCAAAATGATTGGTTTCTCTGTCAGGGTTTGATGCATTCAGGTTGATGACATTTGGAAAGTCTCAAAGAGCCTTACTATTAAATTATGGTTTCCCCATTCAAGTTAGTGGAGGGCTAAACTGGATGTAGCTGGCTAGGCCGGGGAACTCTCTAGTGCCCTTGCTCTTTGGGTCCAGTGATGTGGAAGCAGCGCCGATCTTCTGGGTAACTTTATGCGCAGCAGTTGAACAGTTTTGGCTTTATGTACCACTGAGCAACTTTCATTGGAATGAATGGGGTCCCATCTCCGACCTTGCATCCAGGTCTTTTCATACATCCATAAAGGGGACAGACTACGAAAGGTGTGAAAATGGCAGCATAGGAAGCTGCAGTATTTGCAGTTACTCTGGTGAACAAGCAAATAAACCGGCAGATATTTTGGTGAGCAACAATTGCGGTAAAATGTTGGCAGTAATGCGCCGTCTGGTGGCAACTTGGCATTTAAAAGAGTATATGGTCAAATATTGCAATTGTCATTTGCATTGAAACAACACTACCATGTCAAAATTCATACACTGTGCAAGTAAGTAGTGAACAACATGAAAGTGTACAGTATTATCCAAATTTAGCCACAGCGTTAGTCCCAAAATGCTAGCTCTTTACCCGCACATAGACAAAAGTGGTTTGAACTCTGGACCTTTAATGTTGACACTTCGAATTGGAGTTGATTATAAGAAACCTCTACACATTCTTCAATTAAAATACATCCTTATGTCATTCATAAAAATGGAAATTGTCTTTTTCATACCATTCACAAAATCAATAGCTCGAACTTTTTAAAGGCAAAGACTTTGATTTGGTTCAAAAAAGAGGCCCTGGTACATCACTGTCAATGAAAATGCTGTTCCAATTTATTCTGAAAGCTGCTTTTCTCATATTAAAAGCTTATAGTGTGGAGAAAAATGCTCCTGCTTATTTTGCAATTAAGCTCTTTTTTTCTCAAGAGTTAATGAGATTAAGTCATAACCAAATTAGCTACCACACATGCTAAGTTTACTATGGAAAACCTTGTGTGAGGAAAAACAGCATCCTTATCGACTGTGTGGTGTACTAGAAAAAAAGAAAACTTGTTCAACTCACCAAGAAATGAGGCTCCTCTGTTGGGTTCATGCAGGTGCCAACATGCTGCCCGCTGCTGCAGTTTTACCTCGCCGACTCACCACTGAAAAGATTGCCCCCTTTGCCCCCACCTAGGAGATGAGAAAAAGTCAGTGGGATAAGGTTTTTATCTCAAATAATTGAACAGAAAATCACAAACCTTGCCTTCTTTTTTTTAAGAAAACAAACTGGAAAGATTGAAATAAAGCCAAATGAGCTTCTACTATTCTGTCGATAACAGCAGCAAAATCAACTAGCATCAACCCACTGCTCGCCCGAGAGGCTTAGTCCGTCATTTGAAAGCAAAAGAAAATCAGTGGATGAAATGCATTTCTAATATTAGCATGTTTTTCATGGCCTATTTTCAACAATGCCCTTATTTATTTACTGTTGCAGAGAGTGGGCAAAATTACACTTATGGGAGGAAGCACAAACAAATATGTCAGATTTGATATGTTCATTTCATCAGTCTTTTCACAGTGGTGCATTGTGTCTCTCCAGCAACCAGCTTTCATGTTTTTTTTTTTCCACCAACTCTTTTGATATTGCGCACAATATGAGAAAAATACACCTGAGGGTGAATATAAGAAGACCAGAACTCTAAAATGAAAATCATAAAGCTGATCACTAGCACACTTCAGCCTCACTCCATTTTCATACTTCTGTCATTCTGCAGATTTGACTGTAATTCCAGAGAAGCTACTTTAGTTGTATGAATTCAGTGAAGTCTGAGCATGCAAATGACCAGTACTATCTCTGTTGCACTTGTGCAGACCTGTGTTTGCAATACAAAATAATGAAATATTGCATTGCCACCCTCAGGTGAAATCCAAGTTCAAAATAATCATCCAAGGTCAATCTAAAAGACTCCACTTTGCATCTCAGTGGCATCCCCTTAGTGTTATTAGGAAAATATCCTGAGCGTTTCCCAACTCATGAGGCTGTATTTGCATAGAATTAACCTCTCAAAAGACATATTAAAGACAGGCCTTAAATCTGACGTGCCTTTGGAATAGCTTATGTGCATTTGCATAACGTTTGCCTCCTGCGCAGGTGATAAAGCAGTATTAAGCCTGGATTACAGTATTTGATTTAGTGTGTGTGTGCGCACGTCTGTGTGAGTGTGTGCACAATGAATATATACTTTATACTGTGTACCTGAATATGTGCAAACTGGAATCTGTTTTAGCTGTTTTGGCATGCCTTCCTATCGCCAGCAGGGCCAAAGAGAACAGTGTGCTATGCCTGACTGCCATGTTACTCATGTGACCTCATGAAAGTACAAGTCCCTTCAAGCGGTATAATAAATCATCGCAGCCGGGGACGGCCCCCAACACATGCTTAGGTGCACACACACGCATACACACACCTTTTTGTTAGCCGTAATACAATATATCAAATTTAAGAAGTATGGAGACGCAGTCATATCAGGCACCCTGACCCTTGGAGGTGGCAGGATGGACCAGTAGTCAGTTAGGTCAGACCACACATCACAATGGAAGGCCTCTGTCTTGACCCAATGGATGGCCGTACCCATTAAAGTATCCTTGAACGTGATAATTAACCCCTGACCTACTTCCAAGAGAGCTCTTACCTCTATGCCTTAAACAGAAGAGATTACATGGAAATGTGTTCCTGAGGGTTGATTAAAAATATATACTGTACTTTAACAATATTTGCCATCTTCACATTAATGGAACAGTGTGTAAGCTTAAGGGGGATTAAATGGCATCTAGAGGTGAAGATTAAAAACTGCAACAAGGGCTGGGCAATATAACAACTATGTGCGATATAACAATATATTTTCAAGCAAGATATAAATTTATCGATATAGGGTCAAGTTACGTTACATGACGCATACCAGTGTGCACTCTTCACACAGCTCTGCCCCACTCACTCACTCATAAGTTCTCCAGCAACAACTTTTTGAGCCGTAACTTGACGTGCACCTCTATTGAAATGTAACTACACATCATGGCAAAACAGTCCTCCAGTCTATTTTTGTAAGCTGAAACTAGGGATGTCCCGATTCAGCTTTTTCACTTTGGATCCGATACCGATATTACAGCCTTGAGTTTTGGCCGATACCGATCCGATCCAAGCGCGTATTATACATATTCACTTATTTTGTTGTCAGTCATGTTAGAAAAGGTTTGATCAAGCGATATTACTCTAACAAGAACAACTACTTAATCAGGTTAGTTAGAATGATCCACAACAGTTGGTATGAGAAACTGACCTGTTTATTGTTAACAGGGTTAAATAAACAAACTTTAAACTTGAACATTAACATTAAATAAAAAATATAGCTGGTTTGCTTTGGCTGCTTTGGCCCCTTAATAAATAGAAAATAAATCAACACAAGAAATCTTTAAAATGTCTAACATTGAAATTAAAATAGCAGCAAGACTCCACACACTTGTGCTTTGGCCCCCTAATAAATAAAAAATAGATTAACACCACAAGACATTGTTGACATTTAACAAACAATGCAGCCTTTCCTTTTCAGTTATTTTAGTAGTGTCAGTGCCAGCCTGGTGCTGCTGTTTCCTGGGACCAACAGAGGGGACAAAAAACCACACACAATATTGTACAACTGTTTAAACAAGCAATAGTCCATCCATGGCTCCAATTTCACTAATTGTGCCCAAAACAATGCCATCAGTGCTCTTTACTTAAACAGTAAGAGTGTAAACCAAATAAAAATATCACTCTCAAAAAACCAGAGCAGAAAACAAATAGTCAGTTAACTAAATTGACCGCTACTCTTCCTACCCTTCCCTCCATGTGTCTGCATGCTAGCCTGGTGGATTGATAGTAAGTGCTGGAGCGGATCACTGGAATAGACTGCTTGAATCGAGGATCACTGGGCTGGCCGGAAAACCTGGATCGGAGTCTGTGAAAAACTGGATCGGAGTTCTGGGATCGGCATTTTTCCATGCAGTCCGATCCGATGCTGATGCACGTGTTTTTGCTAATATCGGCGGCCGATTCGGATCGGGACATCCCTAGCTGAAATCATTTCCCTCAGTGGATATAAAGCTTTTATTTACTTTTATTTCACAGATAAGAAACAATAAATTGTTAAGACAATAAAGCCTCCACAAAATAGCATTTTAAGTCTTGTGTGTGATTTATCCTGGCTTCATATGAGCAGAGGAAATCTCCACTATTCGCTAGGCTAATTTAAACAGTGTAAAGTGCCATAGGCTTGTGCTAATAACGTTAGCATGTTGTATTTGTTTGGAAAACATGTTTAGCATAAGACAGTTATTTTGTCATTAAACCTTGTGAGCTGTAATGGAGCCGAATTTTGCAACATTACTTTTTTAAAATGTTGCTGTTGTCCCTGGCTTTATATGAGTAGAGGAGAAGTTCGCTAGCCACTAGGCTAATTTATACAATGTAAAATGCCATAGGCTTGTGCTAAAAACATTAGCATGTTGTATTTGTGGGGAACATGTGTCCAGATAGAGACAAGTGCTTTGTCTGTGAATGCTTGTGAGTTGTAAAGCTGATTTGTGTACCTGTGTTTGAAATTGTCACTATTAAGCCATGTTTAATGTGTGTTTTGAATCAACTAAACTTTACAGCACTTGCCGACTGGTGATTTGGAGGTGTATGCTTACTGTTATGCAGCTGCATACTTTCAAACATGGGAATAAAATCCCTGTCTTTGCATTTTATTTTGATCACAGTCTGTTTTTATAAAACTGCTTGTTACATCTCAAATGTGACTTTGACTTGCAACTGAAAACATGTCGCCCGTTTCATAGAAAATACCCAGATCGTGCATCGCCAGTCAGCCTGTAAATACCAAGATATGAATTTTTGTCCATATTGCCCAATGGTAACTGCAACCAGCTGAAACTTCTCCTGGTGAGAATTTCTTTAGTGTTTTTTGTTCAGGAGGTTTTTACTGGAAGCCGAATTATCCGCAGAGTTTCAGTTGCAAATCGGTGTTTCTCCTACACTGTTTGGCACGATGTAGACAGGCAGCTCACCCAGCACCGTCTCATCTATTTTCTCTGATAACTTAATGCGTGCTCACCTTATTTCTGATCTACATGTTCAAGAGGTTTTTACTGGGAGCCGAATTATCCGCAGAGATCTCCTGCTCTCAAAAATAATTGGACCAGGTGATTAAAACAAGTAAAAACACTGAATAAAGCAGTTTCAAGTTACAAATCAGTGTTTTTATAATGCTGTTTGGCATGTCAGAGACAGTCCTCTAGCCTAGCACCTGCTAATGTATGCTCACCTTTCTTTCTCTGATAACTTAAGATTCAGACATTCAGGGGATTTTCACCAGGAGCAGAATTATCCACAAAGTTATGGTATAAGGCCAATGTAAAAACACATACGGCCCTATCTGGAGGCAGTGTTTGGTTTGTCTGTTCTGGGCTACTGTAGAAACATGGCGATCTCTGTACACAAGACCTCACTCCCTATGTAGATATCAGCGGCTCATTCTAAGTTAACAAAATCACAATGAATCTTATTTTCAGGTGATTATAAACTAAAAAAACATGCTCATCTTACTATATTAGGTTTCTGCCAGTGTATTCCTCTAAATGCGACACACTGGACCTTCAAAAGACATAATTCAGCCCAGTAGTCATGCACTGTTGTGTGCAGCACCTCAACTTTTTCCCAATTATGGATGGCCTTCGCTGTAAAAAGACAGCATTTTTCACCGTTAGCAGGTCACTTCTCATTTATTGTAAGCACTTTTAGAAAGTAGACTTTGGAAAGTTTTTTGGCTGCTGGACTCATTGCTATTCTGAACGAGGTCACCTGCGACTGCTGCGAATTCTGCTTTATATAACACAACTCCATCTGACAGGTGTAGGGCACCTACGTACCCACCGCTCTTTGTGAAATGCGCTACAGTGTCATTTAACAAGTGTCTTTAAGACTTTCTCTCTGAGAAGAAACAGCAGATTCAATTTAAATTTAATGCCTTAATGGTTGTTGAACAGGACATTCAAATGGCCTCCAACAGACTATGCGATGCTGACAATTTTGCCGCTGTCATTTACAATACTTCAGGCACAAAGTTAGTCTAACTCACTTGTCTGTACTTAACTGTTTTTGTCTAGCCTTTCCACTGAAGCTGCATTTGTCGCTGTCATCTTTAATTCAAATCACTTTGCCACCTGAGCCTCTGACAAATTTTCGCAAGTGTTCACAGTAATTGCCACAGGGGACAGAGGGCATCATATGTGTGAAATGCTCTGAGTGAAAAGCAGCGTTTGCCTCGTAGCGTTGACACTCACCTATTTAACACACTGGGGAATATACTTGACGCTGCCGGTAAAAATAAGACATAAAAGCGAAGGGCTGTGTCCCAGTAACAAGACACAGGGTTGGAGCAGCTTTGCTATATAATTTGATCTCAAAATAGAACGCCGCAGAACTTTCCCTGCAGGTGCATTTGATAAGTTCATTGGGAATCCTATGGACATGTAGAGGAATGTTCTGGTGTGTGGGGCCTACGGGAAAGTAACTCACAGCAACACAAACGCTCCAATTACAGCTGCACCCGCAAGTCCTTTGGGGGAAACCACAGCACTAGTCATTGATCTGAAAAACAGCGCTGTGATAGAGGGTAACTCCTCTCTGGTTCCAAAGGACGTGAACTGTACTGCTAATGATCCCAACTTAAACATCATTATGATAAAAATAATAACGAGGAGGAGTCATTTATTTTTAATGTGAGACTGATTTTTTGCAGTATGGTTGAGCATTTGTAGTCATATGTACATGTGAGTGCAGTTGAAAATGCCACTTTGCATGTGACAACACAGTAGCGGGCATTTTAGAGATGATATTATTTCGATAGATGATTCTGGAGATTCAGCGTGTTTAGATTAAGGTCACCTACTGTGACTTTATTTTCTCAGGGAGCCTCCTCTTGTCGTCTCTATGTGCTTGCAAGTGTGCTTAGGCTTCCACAATGTGCTAAAAGCACCTGTCAGTCCTCCAAAAGCTGCGAGAAGTGCGAATGGCTGCATCGTCCACGCAGTCTTAATGTGCAAACAGATCTCTTGTAAAAACAGTCGAGCAGCAGCAGTAGAGATTTCTGTACTCCAGAGGGCACCATTAGCATGCTTTATGTGTGTCACTGTGCTTTGCAGAGCAATACCAGTGATATTTCAGGCAATTGAGCATCAGTCCAGTACAGTAGCCAAACAATGTGTCTGTGAGAGAAATGCTGTGCCTGTTTTTTTAATGTGATTACAACAGGACAATCCTCAGTGTACCACTGTAAACACAGCTGTTCTATAATTTATAAAACATCTACCCTGTTTCATAAAAGGAAATCAAACCTAACTTGTTTGCCAAGCTTGACTATTATTTCATATCAAATAATAAAAAGTCAGGCAGTCAGGAAACCAATTTACCGTGACTGAACAATAGATCATTTCATACATTCATCTATACCCATCTATACTAACAACATTTAGTTGTTTGACCTTTGATTTGATTTCTGTGGGTTGACATTATTGTCCTGTTGATTTTTTTCGTGGCTGCTTTGACATTTGAACATTGAAAACAGGATTTGGTCACAGGTGATTGTCATAGACGGAGTGCTTTGTTCAATAATACAGTTTCAAGGAGGGAGGATCTTACCTGTTTGGAATAATGATTTGCGATTGCTGCCTCGGACCAGAGTGATGAAAGAAGAGAACTCCTCAGAATCTCCCTGGAGGGGGGAAGAGAAAGAGAGGTCAATGTGAGTCATGCTTTAGTGTATTGTATCATTGTCCATTTACAACTGAACACTTGGATCATTGTGCCGTAGACTCGCACACACAATCACATGTTGAGACGTATGGAGACGTGCATACTCCAACATACCCTGTAGCCACTACGCATCGCTGTGTTATCAGCATAGTCCCATTAGGTTTTGTAAACATGCTTCATGTACTTTGAGGAGGTGATTTTCCGTTGTGCATAATAAGAGCTGCTAAAAATAGACTCCTGCATGAACGCTGACAGTGTCTCTACCACATACTGGAGACAGGATAGCAGGATGTTTGGATATGTCTGCTTGTAAGTAATAATTTCTGACAGTGACTCTCTTTCATGCGCCCTTAGTTGTGTGCAAGAAAGCATGAATATGCGCCTGACGTACACACACACACACACACACACACACACATGCACATACACGCCCAGTGATAACCATACAGCGCACATACATGGGACCTTAATTGATTTTGTCAACAGCTTGGTTCAGATTGATGACTAGAAAATAATAGGGTGGCAAGGGACCTTAAATGATGTCCGAGGAGCACAGAGGTCCTCCTCATTCTTGAGAACACACAGACAGGCTTTGTCAAATACACACACATCAATATTAACGGTCTCCCATGTTTGCTTTATGAAATTCCAAGACCAGAGCTCAGCTCAGTAATGGAAGAGGAGCACATGCTTGAAGTTGTCTGATTGCCCTCAAATGTAACAGCAGCGCCAGTGACTGACAGATCTCTGCCTGTGTTTGTCTTGCATGACAGTGACACTGATAATTGGTTGTTGGACACCATTGCACACACTACCTCTACTATGTGCTATCTCCATGCAGTGTTCCGCATCTTCAAAGCACTACAAATGTGAATCCAGCTTGGCTTTTTGCATCAGTAATCCGACTTCACATTTTTTTTCCTCCAACTTAGCCGACGCACTTGATATGCAAAAATCATATGTTTACTTTTGAGATCAAAGTTTCTTTCTCCCTCCCCTTCTTCATTTTCCCCATCTAAAAATGGACTCCTTTCATTATGCAAGCCAACAAAGAGCTGCGTCTGCTCACGCAGCCCATTCCAAGCATACTGATTAATTAGCTTGTATAATTAGCTTAATGATTTGGAGAAACATGGCCATGGCCACCCAAGAAGCTATGCTAATGGACCCCTGTCTATAGCAATTAAAATGCCCATAACTTAACAATGGTGACTTAAAAGTCCAGATAACCGCTGTGAAAAAAGTAGGTGGTGCAGAAATCGATCTAACATCATATTAGCTGGTGTTGCATTTATGGACACTGTTGCACTTGTGAGACCGTGTTGCAAGTTATGTGTTTATATTGAATAATATTTTCCACAAGTGCAGACACCATTGGAGGACTGAGAGCTAATGAAGTGTTCTCATTTCTCACTATGACGAATAAGTTTAATACTGGAGGCACATTTGGTGCACTTAGACCTCAAATTAGACTTGAAATGTGATGTAAGATGCTGAAAATGTGAGACCTGCTTTTAGTGTCGCAAGGAGCAAACTTATATTCCATCTATCTCATTATACCATTCTATATATCCTCCGTCTGCCTGTTATGTTAACGCTTCCTCAGTATGAGCACATACTGTAAAAAGTGCATGAGTTAGGACGTTCAGTTGTGGACTTTACAGTTTCCATTAAATGTGAGTCAAACCAGACAGTATCTCTGCTCTCTGACAGTAGCATCAGCATTCCTGGCTGCACTTCAGACATAAATCGCCCGTTTATGACCTTCCCCTGAACAGTAACCAACAGAGACACCAGCTCCACTCATAAAACCAGCAGAATGTTGAGGTGGAGGTGAAGATATTACTTATCCATACACGACTTCTAAAACGCCAGTCAAGTGGGAGCAGTTAGAAAAAAAAAATCTAATCCTTATTTGTTTATTTTTTTAGTGCTCTGATTGAATGCTGGGAAGATCACACCCAGTCATAAATGACTGGTAATTTACAGCACACTCTGCTGCTGGCAAAGCACAGGAATTATGGCGCCATCGTGCTTGTATAAACAGCACAGGAAATGGACTGTGGTATGGAGGGTTAGTTCAATGTTTACTGCAGGACCACTGTAAAACCAGCCTCAAGCCTGTGACTAAAACTGGCACTTTGATACAGTAGAAAGTCAACTACAGTAGAGCCAGGTACCACTTGGGGTGGCACTTCAGTGATCCATTGCGTATACTATGACTTTGTTTACATGCACAAAATATCCAGGTTTTTGTACTTATTCTGAAAGCTGCTGACACAACTAATGGAAGTGAATATTTTGCTAAAATCCTGTTTACATGCTGCTGCGTACACTCCAATAAAAATGTCCTAAAGTGCTGTTTATCATGTCAAAATATGAAAGAGTGGAATGGCTAGACCCGGTTGCTAATTTGCTTCTTTGCGTCAAAACCCCATTTTTTCTTTAAGATTTCCACCAGTGGTAGACTTGTACATATGTGCATCCACAGCCTCCATCTTTAATTCCTTCAATCACTGTCTTGAAAAAGTCAGCATGGCGATATTTGCACATATCAAAAAACCTTTTATAACGTCTAAACGTAGGAGTGTTACTCCTTCCAACCAGGGATGTGAGCTTTTCTTTCAGGCATGCATCTCTGCTCCAACCTTGAAAACTGTTGGCTTCCTGTATGTACAATGCATCCACGACAATGCACAGAGCTGACAGTAAACAGGCCAGACCCCGTGTGTCGCAAACTGCACAACTCGAAATTGAGACACATTTTCTGAATGTGCTGTTACCGTGTCCAAAGAATGCTCCAAAAACCCAGCCATTACCAGCATATCCCAAATGTCTTCATTGGGAAATGCTACATTCAGAAGAAAAGCCTGATTCACAATATCCAAGCAGAATATGCTGCATACATGGCCAAATTTTAATTCAGAATATTGTCTTATTCAGAATAATAATGACACAAGAGTACTTACTTTTAATGTCAATCATGTATTTGCTGCCTAATTACATATATCATAGAATATTCTTTATGACAAAACATAAAAATCAGTTGAAAATGTTAGGAAGACTGGGTTATATGGCTAACTGGTTCGCAAACAGTCACCTGTTTACACATCCAATAGACACAAGGGAATATATTAGTAGAAGAAGAAGATACTGTATTAATCCTGAGGGGAAATTCAATTGTTTCCACTCTATTGTCATACACAGACAAACAGAACCTTAAGGTGCATTAAATGGAGAGATGTCAGAGCGAAAGAGCTGCTTTTGACCGGCACCCCGAGCAGTTGGGGGGTTCAGTGCCTTGCTCAATGGCACCTCTCCAGCTACCAGTCCACCCTCCATACTAGGTCCGTATGGGGACTTGAACTGGTGACCCTCCAGTTCCCAAACCAAGTTCTTGTGGGCTGAGCTGCTGCCACCCAAATAGTTAATAACCATACAAAATGACATCTACTGTCGTGCATTTCAAAGACAACAGTTCTGTGTGTGTCTTTAGGATTTTATGTTGTTGAGGTAGACTGAAACCAAGTACTCTTTCGATAAGTTCTGGCCACTTGTCTTGTTGTTTTTTGTTATTTCATTTGGGTGGCTCAGTTATGTTTCTAGCAGTGATTCAGAGAAGGGCTGATCAATATGAAAAAAATATATATATCACTGTATTTTTGAGTAAATACCTCTGTCTGTGTTGTAACAATACTGTAGGATTGACTATTCGTGCGTTCACACAATAATTACACAATGATATTTTTGTTCAGTCTTTACCAATGTGGATATAATGACAAAGTGGTAAAAGCAAATAATACAACAGCTTCAACAGTCCAGAAAATGACATTATCTTACTATAATGCAGCCTTTAAAACCAGGAAAAGCCAACACAATATTATGATATCCATAATATAAGATGATATCTAGTCTCATATCCTGATATCAAGATAATCTTGTTACATTTCCCAGCCTTAAGTCAGCAATATTAATGGCTAGTTGGCATGCAATGCAAGTCTGGTATCCACAGTCCTCTTTAGTTGTGTTTTGGTCTTCACCAACTGTTTAGCTGCTAAATGCTTCACCCTGTGTTCAGCAAACTCACTGCTACCTCCACATCACAAGTTTCATCACAATATGAAAATGATTCTTTAGACAACAATACAATATCTGCTGAAGTCACAAAGTCTGCCATGAAATGATTTCCATTTGACTCAATTTAGGGGCCTGCGATCAATATGGGACAATATCAGCAAATATCGTCATTGTGTTTGTCCTTAGCTGCTTGCCATTATCTGCCTGGTGTTGGCCTCTAGCACTGTTTAAATATTAAGGCGGAATTTATACTTCTGCATCAAATCGACGCTGTACCTTAGCTGTAGGAGCTGCATTGACGTAGAGCCTATGCCGTACCCTATGCTGTAGCACCTCCCCAGAAATGTACGCATCTCAGCGATGCAGATCTCTCTATTTTTGTCATTTCATCATTTTACAAACAAAGCTTCTATTCATTAAAATTTTATAGATAAGAAACCGTAAATTCTGATGACAATAAAGCCTCCACAAAATAGCATTTTAAGTCTTCTGTGTGATTTATCCTGGCTTCATATGAGCAGAGGAAATCTCCACTCGTTGCTAGGCTAATTTATACAATGTAAAATGCCATAGGCTTGTGCTAATAACATTAACATGTTATATTTATGGAGAAAAGTGTGTCCAGCAAAAGACAAATGCTTTGTTTGTGAGTCCTGCAAGTTATAGTGAAGTGCATCTGTGTACTTGTTGAAATTGTCTCTATTAAACCATATTTAATGTGTGTTTTGGGTGTGTTTTGAATGACCTAAACTTAACAGCACTTCACAGAAACCTCTGTTGCCGACTCGTGTTTTGGAGGTGTAACTGCAGAGCCACACAGACACATCAGTGCACATATATAAATGCTCACAATGGTGTAGGCCACGTACGTAGACAACAGCGTAGGGTCTGCTGCACAAGAGATGTGCTTTGATGACAATAGTGTCACATCAGAATTTCAAAATAAAGGCATATTTTAAAGGTGACAGTCTGTATCAATGCTTTTCTTTGCATCAATGATATTGGATTGTTATATTGACATATTCATCCAGATCGATGTATACACCCTACTATACAATGGGTTTTAAAAAATGAACAAGTGCAGCTTTAACAGCAGTTGTTTTTCTTGATTAGAGTTTTGTATATTTGTGAGCTTTACCGCCTGTTCTAGTGAAACAGTTTGAAACATCAAAAAGGAGGAATAGTCTTCATTTCAGCGCTGACACAGCATGGCATAGAAAACAGTGAGGCTCCCATCTGTTAAATATTTTCTAAGATCCTGAGGAAAGAGGTGGAACAAAACTCTCAAGACAGCAACTCTTATATGATGCCATAACCAAGTACGGATCAACTGCTAGACCAGCTTTATCTTGCTACGTCTCAAGTGTTACAGCTCTGCTCTAGTTCCAAGTTACCTAACTTATATGATTTATGGATGCCATTTGCAAATTGTTTCTGCAGTTCCAAAAGATTCCATATGCCATCTCCCTGAAAGCTTCCTAATGAAACAATGTATGGCAAATGTGTCATTAGGGTTCACAGCACTCCCAAACACACTAATTGCCACGCAGGCTTGATAACAGTCTGTTTGTGTCTGTGTCTGCATGTTGCCAGCAGGTGCGATGCTATTCACTTGTGTGAGCTGAACATCACAGTTCCGAGTTTGACACCATTGTGTCAAAAACTCTGTGCTCAGCTCGTCAGCTCTGGTGCGCTGTGCCCAAACAAGCCAGCTAAAAATGAGCACTTGGGAAGTGATCTGCCTTTCGCTTCCCCCTCTCTCTCACTCTCTCTCACTCTGCGTCTCACTCTCTCTCTGTACCAACAGCTGCCTCAGTGGCACAGGGTAGCGTCACTGTCAGACGTAGATGGAATTAGTTATATGGTACATCATATGTCTATTCAGAATTGGCGTCATGCAGCCCAAAAAAGATATGCTTCAGGTGGGAGGAGGTATGATATTTTAGACACATTTGCATAGGTTTGCAGTTGTCAGGCGGATGTTGACGGGATATCACATTTGCCATGTGAGCTGTCTCAGTGAGAAATGTTCCCATCCAAACTCAAAGATGCAAATTCTAAAAATCACTTCATGAAGCAGCAACTTTTCCTCAGGAGTTATGTGGCATGGAAAAATAGGCTTCTGTCGTCCTTTATTGCAAAAACTGAGCGTTGTCTTCCCTCTTCTCCTTAATGTTATTGCTAATCCTTTAGACAATAGCTACATTTTTGTCCTCTGCACACAAGTACTATTGACAATTTTGAAGCGAACTGAATTTCCTTGTCCATCCCTCTCTCTTAGAATGAAGAATGTGGAAGGCTGCTGCTGCTGCTGCTGCTGCTGCTGCTGCTGCTGCTGTGGTGAAGAATAGGTGAGTACAGACATCTTTGGATGGTACTTCTCCCTTGTCTGCAAAGCCCTCTTATCAGCAGAGTTTTCTATCATGCTGGAAACTTTCCATCATGCTGAAACTGCTCCTCCCCAAAGGCTATCATAATCTGCTCAGCATGCATAATGTTAATCGTTCAAATATCTCATCAACACAACAGGATAAGCATGCTGTCAGTGCAAAGAGGGGAGTGAGTGAGATAATGTGCGGTAGACAGAAAGCAGAGAGGAGGTACAGTGGAAAAGGAGGAAGGGCTTAGGTGGCGGAGGATGAGGAGAGACAAAGAGGGTAAAGGGTGAGAGATCAGATGAGATGATGAAACTGAGAATGAAACAGGAAGGTGCAGCGAGCGAGGCCGGGAAGAGGGAAAACACATTAAGGCTAAAGTGGGAGAATTGCATGAGGAGAAGGAGAGAGGAAGAGACAGGAAAGGAGGGTAGCTCCTCTTAGGAAACTCTACGCCGCTATATTCTGTCCCTTTTTCCAGTCATCTTTGGAGAAGATGATAGCATTGATCATCTTCTTAAAAGGCCGCTTTTCCTGTCACCGTATCACCTCACGTCATTAAGATGACTGGTTGAGTTGCCTTAAAAGGTTTCTCTTATGCCTGGCGAAGGGGAACTGTTGCCTCCCTTCACTCGGCTGACAAACCTAAGAATGCTTAAGTGTCGGTCATATCGATTTTCAGCAATCTGCTGTTATTAGATCAGGTTTAATGAAAGGGGTCAGAGTAGAGGAATGAAATCTACTCAAAATTGTGTTGGATCATGGCCCATGCAGAGGCAGTGGGCATATTCGCATGGACTGAGAATCTTTGTAATTGGAAACACATGTTCATCAATCAAAACCAGATAATTCCATCACATTCATCGCATCTATGACAGATAGTCTATTTCTATTGTCCTGATACATTACTTCTCCGAGGCTTACACCCCCGGGTTTCCCTGAGGAGTTCCCATCTCAACTCTCATGAGTACTGGGACGAATGAAGTAAATAGATTTTGTTCTCCAGATCGCTCACATTTCCTCCTCTATAAATCCACTTGTCGCCGCATAAATCTTTGGGAAGTTTGGGCCGCCCTGTGCCTCTGCTTATTAGCCAGCCAGGGATCAATTTATCACCTTTGAGGACAAAGAATGGAGGCGTTTGGGGATTCTCTCTATCCCTTTGATTTATGGAGTCGGAGGAGAGGCAGGGCATTTTTGGGTCATGCAAATTCTTCTCGGCACAAGTGCCTGCCCCTCCTGCCTCCTCTTTGTGCTGAATTAATTTCTTTGGCAGTGAGAGGAAGAGCGGAATCTTAAAGCAAATCAGGTGGTCGGAGTGTGATTGAGAAGGTTAAGCTTGTTCAAGTAAGTGGTAATGATGGCGCCGCGTAAATGCAAGGACCATGTATCAAAGAGAATTATCCACTTGCAGTGATGACTGAAATAAGGGTTGTTGGTTTCGACTGAATTTCCCTCAAACAGACTCAAATTAAGAGCACAGACCTTTCACGCAGTTCTGAACCTTCACCACTAGTCTGTGCTATTGGTCTAGCCAATTCTCCTCCGCTCTTGTGACCCATTTTTTTTTTTCCATGTGAAGAGCTGCAGGAATGTGGCTGCCCCACCTCACCTGCGCTAAGTGGCTACCTCGTCTTGGCAGATGAACTACAGCGCCTGGCTCCTACTCTACAACTCCCTCATTTGTAATTGTCCTCATGTAAATGATGGACTGGGGAGATGGGGGCTTGTGGGAAATGTATTCCTTGTGAAGTGGAAGCAGCTCCAGTGAGGTTGCTGGCTTTGCATAGCGGTTACAAGGCAGGTTTGAACCATTGCATCACGTATTGTTTGGTATACAAGTGTGAATCCAGTGTGATTCAATCTCTTATCATCAGACACTATAAAAATAGGGACCGGGAAGAGGAGTCTCTGTTTTAAGGGTTACAAAATGCACTTGTATGTCAGAATACTCCTTTCTGCAAATTGTGTGTGTGTGTGCATGAGCCGTGAGTGTGTGTTTGGACAAATGACAGAAACACAAAGCATTAACACATATTTAGATGTCGCTCTGTGTTTGGCAGCTTTTCCAGATATTCAGATTTGAATTCTACAATACCATCCGCATCACATGCATTTCAAATCGACCCCATCCCCTTCCCGTCTTTGTGCGAAGGTTACCGACAAGTTGTGTGTAGTTCACAACTCACTCGCCACTGCCTTGGCTTTCGTCCACACTCATCTCTCCTCCTAACAAATGAGCCCGCACCGGCCAGCAGATTTCTCCAACGCCTACCAGTACCGCCACATCTTTGTCATCTTCCCTCTCCCGTGCTTTCCTTCTTGCTCGAGCTTCCTCTCCCTCTTCCTCCTTCTACCCTGTTTAGGCACACTCTAGCCTTTTTTTTTTTGCGTGTGGCAGAGAGCATAACTCGCCGTTTGCTGAGTGGGCAGCAGGGAGCGGAGGAGGAAAGAAGAAAAATAGAAAGAAAGACGCAGAAGGAGGAGGGAGGAAGAGGGTTATCTAACAGGATTAAAGGAGAACAACGGAATGGAGAGCACTTAAAATACTCATGACATGAGCCTTCTTGCAAAAAGGAGGGGATGAGTAACAATGGCTGAATCACTCTTGAGGCTCTCTGTCTCAACAAAATATGCTTTCTCTCCCCTTCTTCTCTCCCTTTCTCTATTACCATCTACGTCTCTCTTTCACTCTTCCCCTTTCGGCCTCATTTTTACTTACTGTCCAGGGGATTTGATGGATCTCAGAGGAGTGGAGTTAATAATGTGAAAGAGAGAGTGGCTTTAATTAACCAATGGAAGAAAAGGTATTCAATTCAGATGGAATGACACCGGCATACACTGTAAGCCTTGGGTGGATATTGTGAGATAGAGGGGGGGAGATGGATGGGGGAGGGAAATCAGGAGGGAGACTGGATAGAGATGAGTGAGAGACGATCAGGAAGTACAAAGAGAGATATCAGGTGTTAGAAGTAGGGGGATGGGGATCTGGTGAGACAATTTCAAACAAAGAAAGAGTGGATGATAGGCAGATTTGGATGAGGATTGTAAGAAAGAAAATCAGATATTTGGCAAAAGGCAGAACAATCCAGTGTGTAGCCAAGGGCTGGGTGAATATATGAAGAATTATGCCCTGTCAAGAATTGGGCTACAACAGCTGCTTGGCCCACTTCTGTCCCAAACCAGGGAGAGAAAAAGGAGATAAAACTGATTTCACAGCAAGGCCAAACAAATTCCTTAGTTACCTTTACCGGTCTGTTACACACAAGTGTGTGTTTATTGAGATGTCGACAGCAAATAGGAACAAATACCTTTCCCCTCACCCCCACCGTACAGGAATCAGAAAGGTAGAACAACATGACAAATTTCCTCGGGGCGGATCGAACTTCCGGCAAGAATAGCACTTCAAACGATCGGCGTGCCTCGCCAGCTTCCCTGCCCGTCTGACTCACCAAGATAGCAGCCGTCTGGCAGCTCGGCCCAAAACACACACACAGACGCGCTCCTTTGCACACAGGTGTGGGAGCACACAGGATTTTGCATAAGTACACACAAGCCCTCTTCTACTGTACTCCTCAAACATCCTATCCCTCACCTAGAACACAAACACAGAAGCATCCTCCACCTCGTGTAAATGAAGACGTGGCACATCCTTTGTCCAGCACTTGACAACCGCCTAAATTTTTGAGCGATCTTAATGCAGCAAACGAATGTGTTTACACTTGCTATAAAAAGATTCCACTTGGCGCATAATATCCGTGGATGAGGTCCCTGTAGTTGCCGCTGCCTCTCTTTTTATATCACATAACAAACATGTGACGGGAGTGCGAGAGAAACTCTCCAGCCTTTGTAAATAGGGCACCATTTGAATATTTCACTCATGGCTTGTGCTTATTGAGCATTCATTCTTTTTGAATCATCGCTTCATCCAAAAATGGAGAGAGGAATGTAAATACGTATATGAAAACATATAAATAAATGAGACTGTGAGTGTGTACGCATGTGTGATCCTCTATGCACAGACAGTGTATCCTGTCCTTCTTCTCAGCAAGATATTGCATCCTTGATGGTTATGTAAGGGACGAATTTTACTGATAGCGAGATCATGACAGTATATGCACAAAAATAATGACAACTTGGCCGACTGGTAAATTGACTGAGAGATTTGGCTTTTGGTGCTGAATCTCCAAAGAGAAGACTTAAGGAGCTTCTGGGATTTGAAGTTGAAAGATAAAGGCTCCATTACACTGGGGATCCGCGAGTGCCTCAATTTTCAGCTCGGCGCCATGACAAGAATCATTAGGCGAGAAAAAAACCTGATGGAATAACTCAAAGGCATAATCAGTTGTTTACAATGGCAGGGGAGGGTGAGGGAGGAGGCAGGAGATGGAACGAAACCTTCACAGATGAAGGACGGGTTTGGAAGAAAAAAAAAACCCAGAAGAGTGACCAGACGGCGCTCTGACATATTCTGAATCCTCGCTGACACACTCCTGATGTGTGACAGCGAGGGACAGATGGGAGAAGCAGAAAGAGAAGTAAATGTAAAGGCGTCAGAGAGGATGGATGGAGGAATAGACGAAGCGGTTGAGGGAAGGATTGAAGAAAAGGTGGGGGAGCAGAGTAGAACGAGAAGCAGAAAATGGACAGATGTCCTGAGAACTCTTTCAAGTTTGCTCAAGTGCCCTTTAGCAAGGCACTCGGACTGCTCCTATGAAGCTGGTCGGTGGCAAAGAGTACAGCACCAGGGCAACTCCCTGGTGTGAAGGTGTGAATGAGTATGACCTTTTCTCTCTCTGCGACTACTCTCCAAGGCTGTTCCTGTAAATAAGAATGTGCTCTTCGTCAACATGCCTTGTCTCATAAAGAATTACGCTTTTAAGAGAGCAATGCAGAAGGAGAAAGAGGGAACAAGAGCAATGGAGTGAAGAAAAGGCAAAATAGCAAAATAAATCACTAAGAGGATAAGGAAATAGAGAAAGAAACAAACTCCATGACATTGTTTTAGCTTGAGATACAGTTGGTGACATGCATTTACATCAGAGAAGGTCAAAGACGTCGTGCCTTCCATGATTGCAGCTGATCTGAAACCTGTGACGGAGTGAGGCGCATCACCATACACTTGTCAATGACTGACAGAATACTAAAGAGAAAGTCACGTCACTGGAAGGAGGGGGTAGAGTGAAGGAGGGAGGCGGGGAGGGGAGACAAAGCGTTGAGAGGCAGTGCTGGGATGGAGGACGGAATATTAAAGCGTGGAGTGTAAACTGAAAGTGGTACAGCGAGACAGAAACACAGCCGGAGAAGGAGAGGCAGTCAAGAGGAAGAAGGGGAACTATGAATGAATATTAGGCAGAGGGCTATTCACCTGGTGTTGATATGGATGAAGGCGGGAAGGAGGGAGGGAGGGGGAGTCAGGGAGGGAGGAGACAGTCTAAAAGTGGAGGAGAGTGTGCAAAAGAGAGATAGGGGGTTCTTACTCTCCTCTGGGAAGGTCTGGAGAAAAAAAAAAAACCCAGAAAGACAGGTGAGATAGAGAAAGAGTGAATGGAAGAGAATGTAAGGCAAAATGTGGGATGAAAGAAAAGGAGAAAGCAGAAGAAAAATTTTTGGAAGGAGAACAGAGATAAAAATAGAGGAGGAGACAGAAGGAAAGACATTCCGAACAAGCCCAAACTATCGCGCCAGAACACACTTATCTCCCAAAGTGCAGACAGTACATTATCGCCACTGGCACTAAAAACAGCCTGAATCATCAATAAATGAAATCCGGCGCAGGTAAACACGACGCAGTGTTTCAAGCACAGAGGTATCAGTGCTGACAAAGGGAGTGTGATGGTGAGAGGATACGGCCGTGCAGACGATTTCTCATTATCTGCCTTGTGTCAGTTATTAACGCCGTGTCCATTCTAACATCTAATTAATGCAGATAGCCAAATGCCAAACCTGATGAAATACCGTGATGAGGGATTAGCTGGAATAACAAACGCTCTGACCGGCATAACTTTGTCTCCCTGATTAGGTGGCAGTGAGAGGAGGGGAGAAGCATTTCTGGATCACTTAAGTCTCTCTTCCTCTTCTATTTTTTTCCCCCCACTTTCTCCTCCTACCTCCACTTCACTGTCCTTAATGAAGACTTTTTCCTTCTTCCATGTGCCCCCATTCTCCCAGCTTCCCTCCCCTAAGTCGCTGAGTGCTGTCCTAATTCCATTCTGATAGATGGAGAGGGGAAGAGGCTCATTAAAAATGGCTTTGCTGATTGTGCTGCCGCTGTTGTTTTTTTTCCAGTCGAGAGGCGTACGTGTGTGTTGTGTCTGGTCAAGTTTTTTCCAGCTGCTGTTGGGTGGAGTGGTGGGGTGATTCAGCATTTGGTGTGAGGGGAATTGTTATTTAGAGCATTTCCTGCGATGTTTTTCAGCAGAGATTTTTCCCCCACATAAATTTTACATTATATTTAACGAGAAGGGATCAGGCCTGAGAAAACAAGGCAACTTAGATGTAGAAAAGCCAAGGCCAGACTGGTCAAGTCTCAAGCAGGGTGAGGATGTATGTGGTATTTACTTCATGTCTATAGGTGAATAGGGAGATTCAGGAGGGAGATGAGCCACAGCAGACAGTTCTTGCATTTCTTTCTTGGATGCAAGTGTCCTCTTTCAAACCAAACATAACCAAACTAAGTGCCCTTTTCATTGCGGAGAACACGCTTTTCTCACGTTGTCAGGGAAAGAAGCGTTTGCTGTCGAACAAGGAGCAGCGTGTTTCTAGATAGCTGGAGTGTTAACACAAGAGTCATCGGGGACTTTAAGTCAAGTCTGTAGATGAATGAGGAAGAGCTCCACATTTTAAGATATACTCTTATGCACTCTCTTTCCAAGAATCAAATGAGAAGATATATATTTCTCTCATGTCTGTGCATGAAATGTGAAGCCAGAGCTAGCAGGATTAGCCTAGTTACGCATAAAAGTAAATAAACTACAAATACCAGCACCTCTAAAGTTGACTAATTAACATATTGCATCTTGCTTGTTAAATCCGTACACAAACCCAAAATATAACACCAACAAGTTGTGGTCTTACAGGAAATTTAATGTGGGAACTTTTTTCCCTCTGGGTGTAGTGACTTCCTGGAATGAGGTTGCCAGGCAACCAGTGTAGACTACAAAGTAGAGCATGAAACTCTGTAAACCCATCTCTCCATTGAACCCATTTCTATAGAGAATGTGAAGGTACATTCAAGCAATGATACTCAATAACAAAGATAATACATGACATGGTGCACCAGTGATATTAAACGGTAAACACTGCCCAGCACCGCCGCTAAGGGCTGTACGTAGGGATCCAGTGTCAGAGGGAACATCTTGTGGTCTCTCTGTCATCAACATCAATGCAGCTCTCATTCATAAGCCGTTATGTAATGACCCCATTAACCACCTTCAGCCAAGCAATGCAGACATGTGCCTCAGTAGGGCCTCCTGCAACCGCAACTGCTGAGAAATGCCTGTTCTATAGTTCTTCTATAGTAGAGAATATACTGTCTCTGCAGAATCGTAGAGTTTTGTGACTTTTCTTCTGTTTTGTATGGCTATTGGGACAGTTCTGTTTTTCTTATGACTTATTTCAAGGGGCACAACAAAGCAAATATGCTTAGGGCACCCAAATGGCCAGCAGTGGTCCTGACACTACCAGTCTTCTAAAAGGGCGTGGTCTCCCCTCCTGCTTATCCCCCCCACTTCATTTGGAGGTGTTGTCAGCGTAGTATGGATGGATGAAAGCAGATTCAAAACAATAAAACTCGTTTTTATCTGCTAGCTTAAAGCCACAGTGTGTAGGAATTTCTCCCGTCTAACGTTGAAATCATATATTGCATTCAAACGGATAGCGCACTCTAGCGCCTCACTGTTTCAAACGCGTATTGCAACAACGGTAGTCGCTGTGTACCAAAAAGCTATGATAATGTTGATGAAACCATGTCATCCGATACTTCATGGAGTATTCATTCAGGCTCCTACACACACACACGTGACGCAAGTTGACAAACCCCCTCCTCACCATGCTGGCTGTGTTTACTACGTAGGACTGTTGGGGCGGGTGTAAATCGAAACAAACCAATCACGTCTTGTCCTTTGACAACTGACAAGTGGCTCAACCTCACACACCTCATCCCTCTCCTCGCAACACTGCGCTGCTAACAGCTGTTAGCCGCTGTTAGCGGCCAGCGCCGCTACTACCCCGGCACTACTGCAGCATAAAAAAGTCCCACTCTTTGAGCATAATGCAGAATCATGTATTATGCAGCATCACGGGAGACGGAATCCTCGTTGCCAAGAAGGCGCAAAAGGGAGTCAAAAAGGCAACGCGACCGGCGATTGCATTACCATTCTCCTTCAGCAGCTCTCTCCACCTGGGAAAGGCTACCCCGATGTGGACCCTCATTTTTTTAATTCACCGGTCACGTTGCCTTTTCTATTCCCATTTGTGCTTTCTTGGCGACGAGGATTCCGTCTCCCATGATGCTGCATATGCATGATCCTGCATTATGCTCAAAGAGTGGGACTTTGTTTCAAATTTGCCGGGGTAGTAGCGAAGCGCCTCTTGCTCCTCTCCTTCAGCTCCTCAGCCACGCAGCGCTGGCCTGGCTCTCAATGAAAACACCGAAGGCGGGGCTGTATGTCCCTTGCTGGCGGATGTATTCTCAAGATGGCGAAACATTATGGAACCCCACAGACGACTTACCCGCACAATGTACAAGCAAATCCGAAATTCTCCTTTTACGAGAATAAGTCAGATTATTGGTGGAGGTAATAGTACACCAGTGATGACATATTTATGAATGCAGACATCAATTTTTGCCAATAAACAACTGAAAATGTTACACAATGTCCCTTTATTATCTGATATCAACCCAGTACAAAATCATATCAGTCTAATAACATCAAATAACATAACTCTAATCTTTCCTAAAAACAGTTAAAAAATAGCAATAATATTATTAAGCAAAGAAACACAAGTTTTAGTTCGATTTAAACTTTTCATGCAAAAGTCTGTTTTAATTTCCGCATATCCATCGGCAACACTACAGTGAAACCAGACTGACAGTTCAGCACCACAGAGAGAAGAGATTCTGTGTTGCTGTGAGAGTGGTCTGCTGAGGCATAGACATGTCTCAAAAAAGTTGATTTCCTTCTGATTTATCTTTCTGGAAAAAGTTTATTTTAGTGTCAGTATGTTTGGAAGATATGTGGCTTGTGAAAACTGGGTCCAGTATTTACTTCGGTGGCTATGGGGCAAAAGAATTGGTCATAATCTGTACTTACATTCACTCTTCCCATTGGAATGAATAGACTCAGGACCGCTGCTAGTTTCCTAAACGGGTGGGGCAGTGGTGAAACCCAGATACAGAAATGAATCTAAAGTGGGCTGTCTCAGTTCATTAGTGATCTCTGATTAAACTATGTGGAATGGGGGCACCATCTTGTGAGGCACACACTTTTTTATCTTACCAAAGTGTATGTACTCAGTCCAAAAATGTTCGGATATGTGAATGGAAGTAGTGCATCAGGGTCTGTTATCAAGCCTTGGGCTGCCAAGTTGTATGGATCTATGCTGATGATCATGATTCATTTGTCCAAATATCATTGCTGTAGTAGGCGCAATAAAGCAGCCTGATCCCCACAAGATGGCGCCCCTACCCAAAAAAGTTAACACAAGGTTACGTTAACTATAGAACATTTTGGTTTATGCATTGTATCGAACCAAGCTGATACAATTATGTAGTGAGATGTAGTGGTAGGTGAATTTTATAACTCGAGAGACAGAGATAGCCAGGCTGGCTGTTTGCCCCAGCTTCCAGTCTTTATGCTAAGCTAAGCTAAATTACTCTAGTTCTATAGCTAATGCACAGGCATGAAATTCAGTCTTCTCATTTCACTGCCAGCAAGAAAGTGAAGAAGTGTGTTTCCCAGATTGATGAACTATTACTTTAAAATGTAATGCCGATTTACTGTTCTTGGATGTACTTGGATCACACAGTACTGGAGCAAATATGGACTAAATTGGCCAAAATTGACTTAAATACCACAACAGCTGGGAAACATTGTTATGTAAAGGCCACACGGGCGTTCTGGATGAACCATATCATCCAAAGCACAGTTTGTAACATCTGTAATCTGAGATAGACTGTAGAGTTTAACAGATGCGGAAGTCACTTATGCGTTAGACATGTCTGGAAAGTAGTGCAGTAGCCCACTGATATAAAAAGAGATACAAAGAAAGTGACAGGATATGGGGAATGAAAATTATACCAAAAATGAAATCTTATGAAAAAGTTGGTATAATAATGCAGTGTCTAACTCTGTCCAGTAGAAGCTTGCTGTGCATTGCACTTGAACTAATATGGGAGCCCTGTGTTTCTCTAAAACCATCTGTATTTTGCAAGCCCTGTGACAGAGATAATTTCTGCTCTGATTACTGACATTTTGTAATTGCCAATTTACAGTGTCACTGTCTATGAGCAGAATGACAGGTATGGCTGTAACCAATACTGGCACAGTGACCGGTTTTGAGAAAATGTGAAGAGGAGAAGCGTAATTCTTTCTATCAAGCATAAAAGACTGGGGTTTAGGTAAATTACTCTGTTGTTCATCGTCAGGATCACTGATAAGTCCATACCTTAGTGTACTGACAATATTAGCATTATTTAGTTAATCCAGTGTGATAACAAATGCAACAGGAATGAAAGTAATAATATCACAGCTGAGCTATTCAAACACAAAACTAAAATAATTCAATAACTTCTGTTAAAATGAAATTCATCTTAATAATATTTGATTTAATGCAGTTCAGAAAAGGCGGTCAGTCTTAAAGGCAATATACTGACACTATTCAGAGAGACAAGAGCAAGACATGAATTTACCGACTGGGTCAAGGATGCCTCTGTAAGACACAAAGCAGACTTTAACTTGAAGGCAACCAAGTAAGTCTTGCAAGCTACCAATGTAAAAGCGAATTAAATCCCCATTAGCAGCATGTTTGCTTGAATAGGTGGATCTGTGATGCTATGGGCAGCTTTCCAGCAGTTTCTCTGCGTGGTTATGGAGTGACATGTCGATAATATGTCATATTACAGCACCGCAGTCCCTATTGAGCTGCACTTTTCTCCTATTACGCTCCAGTATTCAAAGATAATAAGGTCCCCTACTGCACTGTACACAAAAATAAATAGCAGGATAAACTTGAAGGATTGACAATTCACAATTGCGTTCATTAAACGCCTTTTCTGAGACTCTGTCAATTGAAGAACGTCCCATAAAAAGTGATGAAAACATTTGATTAACCTGATTGCTTTTTGTTTGAATAGATAACTCTGAAAATAATGAGAATGCCCATCACAGTTTCCTTAGGCCAAAGTTTGCCTTTCGAAATTACCATTTTTCTCTGAACAGTCCAAAACCCAAAGAAATTCCATGGCTGAAAAAATTACAAAAATGAAATCAGATTTTTTTTTCACACTGTGTCCTTTCACTCACTCTTACATACAGTATATCCCCCTCTACACCTTATTCACAGTTCTAATCTGTATAAATAGCTTTCAGCTGCTGTGTCCTCCCACATGAGATCCAATACGCATAATAGTCTTACACTTAAGGGCTCTGCAGCACAGACGTAATCTCACACATATCACTCCTGGGGACAAGCACCCCTTTATGCAATCAGCAGGCCATGAGCTGCATGCATCTGTTTAAATATGTAAAGGTTTGCAACCTACACTGATGCATGCCATTTTGATGCATGAATGCACCGACACAGATGTCTAACAATATAACAGAGCTATAATCTATGCATGCTACACACAGATATGTTACCACAGTGTAGGTGTGACATCACACGCTCACATGGTTAATTGAAAGGGGCTATTTCAAATATTCATATGCCAGTTTCAGATGTCTCCGTCATTTTGTTGCTAAAATTACCATGCTTTTGTTCATAAAAGTGATTCAGTCCACCATTTAAAGCTTCGCATCACCAAATTAAAGCGGAAATGTGAGAGGAGACACATGGGAATTGTCTCTTCATTGTCAGCTTGTCTCGCTCAGAGTTTGGTTCACTCTCACGCTCTAAAGATGACTGTTTCCTTTTCTTCTCTTTTTTTCCCCCTGCTCCTCGCTGTGCGCACAATGCTGCCAATTAGTTAATGGCGGACAGTGAGGCGAGAATCCAACCTCTTTGCTTCAAACTTAATTCCCCCCACATTTGCAATTCACGGCTGTAAAGAAAGTGAGGAAGTACTTAACAAGCCCAGTGCATATATGATTATGGCCCAGGATGTGACAGTGACGGGTAGTGCCGCAGAGAGGACCGCTTGTATATACCACAACGCACACATATTGTACGTGCAAAGACTTAAAAGCAAATATTGAGTTCACCTGCACCTGGCAGCCAAGGCAATACAGTGAGGATGTGAATATGAGCACAGCAGAAAAAGGCAGCCTATGGCAGAATGTATTTTAATTCATGCCTGCTTTGATGCTTTTGTGGAGCTCACAGGGCCAAAACCATTCAGAGGCAAAGCATTTCTTTATCTTTACATTGCCGTTAACACACGCCCACACATGTGGTATTAATATGTTCTTCATGTACACATGCAAACAACCTGTATTTTTCAACTCAATTCTTATTTTAATCACCGTAACATCTGTATGCAAAGCCGGTTTATGTGAATATTGAAGGCTTTGTGGCGACTGCGTGCGTGCGTGGTATGGTTTGAAGGGGTTACAGGGTGAGTGGGGTTTTGCAAGGATGAAGTGCTCAGAATGCATAGAGCATTACACACACATCAAACCTTCCCCAGCAGCTTTTTGCTTCATAGCTACTGCCATGCCCAGTCCACAGATTTACCGATGACCCTTAATAAAACTGTAACATTTGATAAATTTGTTGAGTGGGAATGATCAGGGTGATAAATAAAGCAACTAGTAGACTACAGCTGTGGTGTCCACTGTAATTGTAATAGTAATGGTGCAAGTCTGTGTGGGGATAGGGGCAAATGGAGCCTGGAGAGTGAGCTGCATGCTTATTGCCTGGACGGGAGCCCTAGTTAACGGCGGTAATGTATTCTCGGGCATCAAAGGCTCAAAGTTGAGAGTTTTAAAGGAGCTCGTCACTATTGATTTTGCACGAAGAGTAGCTTCCCAGGTTCATTATATGGGAGCTCTCAGCCCTTACTTTAGGCAGCGGGGGCCATTGCACAAACAACAGGGAGCTCGGGGTGAGCGTTCCTTTGTTGTTTAGAACAAAAATTTGTCACAATCATTTGCTGTTTTGCATTCGCTGGCTATAAAGTATAAGCCATGGCTAATGAATACTATCCGAATGACTTGAGTCCCTGGGGCTTTTTCACAATTAATACACACTTTAATTGAGCACAGAAAAATGGGACCATTTGCTGCTTAGCAGGAAGAAGAAGAAAAAAAAAAGGGAGGATGGGGGCGAAGATGTAATTGCTGAGGTTTTCTCAGCCTCGTCTCTCAAGGAGAAACTGTTTTTCTGCTTGTAGCCTTTGAGTCTTCAAAATTGTCAAAACAGCTAAAAATCATGCATTTTCATGTGTTTTGTTTGGGTGCATTTTGTGCTGTGTACGTGAAGTGTCAAATTTAGTTGTGTGGGAATGCTATGGTTGAGTCATTCAGTATAAAACTGCTTAAAAGGGATGCATATTCATACAGTTATTTTAGGTTGTTTTGGTCCACTTTGTGCATTGGGAGTGTATACAACTATGAAAAGTATGCAAAAATGTATTAATTATGTTTGATAGTTATAGCAGCTGTCTTACCTATCAAAACTTACAGTGAATTCATTCAAACATCAGACATATCTAAATTGCACAGCACAGCTCAGAATGTGCTTGAACAGATGGCCGATTGTTTATGGTGGACTTGGAGAGTATTAGACAGGCAAAAGTGTAAACATCAGTGTGGGCAATCAATATCTCATTAGGGTGTCTGCTTTAGTTCATGTTTTGTCGCTTTGCATTCTCCACACACACTTTATCGGATCGGTAACTACAGCCATTTGGTGGGAAGGGCAATGCAGTACATGGCACAAGATACAGGAAAATAGACCTGCACTGATCTCCGCGTGCTCTCCGCACACTTGCTCCAAGTCCATCATCTAATGATATGATCGGCGGTTTGAAAAACATCCGAGCAGCACAACTGGTTTGCACTCCTGAATTTCTAGCAATGCCATCATCCTTTTTAGCATATTTTTAGACCGAGGGAATCAGGGACACAAGATAGCTCGTGGTGCTGGTACACTGGGAGATAATGCAGGATGAGCCTCAGGCATAGGAGGGCTGGAAAACTCCTCTTGTCACTTTAGATAAGAGGAAGGGAATGGGACTGGTTGCTGAGGGACCAGCTAAGTGCTTGTCGCTGTCCCTTTAGCTTTCCAACAACAGGCAGATGCCCATCTCGCCACAATCAGTTGTGTATGGGGTTCATTCCCACACGGGTAGAGAGCAAGGTTGATGAAAGTGGGTGTAAAGTTTGCAACTGAATTGCTCTTCAGCTGTCACACTTGGAAATTTTATCTCATGGAAGTGGCAGGGTGGAATAGTGGTTAGGGAGAGTGTCCGTCAGCCAGAATAGCCAGATACGAGCCCATATGTCGGCAGGCCTCTTCCCTGCAGAAGTGTCCTTAAAAAGTGCACTGAGTACTTGGAAACTCTTGGGATGACAATCTGTCAAAGATAGACTCATAAAGTATGATCTTATGTTATTTTAGGGGGATTTTAAGGGGATCTCCGTTAAAACAGGATCAAGTTCAGTTTACCACGAGAAATACGACTCAGCCTGTGCAAACAGTTGCAAAATGTATAGAGATATGAATAATGTATTGGCTTGGGTTGAAACTTCAAATCTTTGGCAGAGGGTGTGTGTTACAAACTGGAGGTGTGGGATTTGAGTGAAGTGCACATTTAGGTGACAAGTAGGCTCTAATTAAAGAGCTAGTTGTACTATGGGAGATGTAGGATGCAGCATTTTTGGAGCTTAATAGTGACTAAAAGTCAAGCTATGGCTGCCACTGCTGCTCTGTTTTTCATTTGACTTTGAGTCCCACAACTATAGGGAGGAGGTGAAAACTCACCTGTTAAAGCCGTCTTTAATAATCTAAACATAAGCATTGATCAGTGACAAATTTGTATTGACACCTCTTCAATAAACTCAGTGAAAAATTGTCCAAATAAACACCTGCTTTACTTTTTGGCCCTCAGGAACGTGTGATTGCACACTAAAAATGCATTTCTTTTCCCTTATTGTTGATTATTGATTTTTGCTCGCTGGTGTTTGTTGTGCTGTTGTTTTAGGGATGTGTATAAGAAAGCAGCTCAGAGGGATGTCTTTGGAAGAAATCTGTTGTGGAATACTTAAAAGGGAAGCCATGCTTGTGCCTGGCCACGCTCGATTGCTTGCGTCCTCAGAGACATAGTATTTACAGGCTAGTCTTCTTTGCCCCATGGCAAAGACGAGGCCTAGGTCGAACAGCACTGCTATCGCTGTTAGTATGTAGGTAAAGAATCATATCTGCTCTAATTACCGCTGCTTAAATCCACAGTGATTACAGCACATTTCATTATTCAATTTAGCACGTGTGATCTCATCACATCACTTTCATTTTAACCGCTGTAATAATCTTCCCGGAGGGGATTTTGTTTCATGATGTAAACGCTTCATGTTATTGTGAAATGGAGCGAAGGGGTCCTTCGTAGAGTCAGACATAAAATTCATTAGGAAATAAGTAGTGAAATGGCAGCAGGTGAAATTGCACCGAGTGTGTTTGACCTTGCGGGACATTAAAGGCTTTAGAGGAAGAGGAGCGTCATTACTGACAGACCTGACTCACTTTTCTTTACTTATTTGTGAGGTCTTGCTCAGGATATGTTTTGTTTATGATGCAGCTTGATTGATAAATAACTGCAGTCACACAGGCACTTACAAGCACACAAACATCCCGCCCACCCACCTTCTTTCATTGGAAGGTCAGCTGCTATCCAAAATGTGTTTATTTTGAAGGTAATTGCATCAGATTGAACAGTGAAATACCGTCACCTCCTGTCGGTCCCTTGGAAGATTAGCACCAAGGCCATAAGCGGGATCGATCAATGTGCCGGCCGGTGCCTGCTTGAGGGATGGGAAGGTCAATGGGTGTGATATTACTCAAGTTGGGGGAGATCTGGTGTCAGGGGCTTTAATTTGGAAGAGGCTAAATAATAGGGATAGTTTATGGACAAGGATAAGGTTGATAGACATCAGCGATAAGATGACACAAGCACAAGAGATTAAGAGCTGTGGGAGTGACTGCCAACCTAGGAAAAACTTTGAACTCTGCAAGACAGTAACTATAAGTCATCCTACACAGGATATTATTGTTAATGTGTATACATTATGCACTGCTATTTTCATAAGCAGGTGTACATGATCTTAAGCTACCAGCTCACACAGAAAGAGCCCCCCTCCTCTCCTTTCAGAAGCTGTGCACATTTTTGTTTCCTTCGGTGCAGTTTTTTAATGCTGAGCACATCCTCCGGCGGACTCAGATCATCACAGAGAAGGAGCTGACTAATCTCAATCCTTAAATTTATTCATGTTCAATAAAAGCTATTCATCAGCTTAAACCCGCCTGTAAGTTCAAACTAAATTTGAACCACCTGGGAGAGATCTAAATGACTCGGAGGCAGTGTGGTTAAGCAGCCGAGGTGGAAGGAGTGTGAAAGGGAACGGCGGGAGAGGAGAGAGTGTCCCCCGAGTGTGAGGCTCTGCAAAGCCAGCAGGCGAGAGGGTGCATCTGTTAGCGCCTCTGTGTGTGTGTTGATCAAGACTTGGCTATTGTCCAGTCACTGTAAACAGTATTACAGGAGAGTTGTCTTTGGCAGGCCATGCACATTGATTATTGATTGGTTAGTGATGCGAGGGGTGGTGGGGGAGGCAACAGAGAGAAGGGAGCAGAGCAAGAAGTATAAAGAAGTTCAGTGAAATGACACATTGAAGCCCATGGATAGCCTGGTAGAGAGCTAGGGCTGAATGATTCATTATTTTTCAAATCAAAATTTGAAAGTGTAATTTTCAAATGGTATGAGCACCAATTTTAGTTGTAATCTTACTTGATTAACAGTGTGTTAACAAGCCAAGGGAAAGTTTAAGCATGGATTTTATCATGTATGACGAACCTGGCCTTCAGAATGTGTAGCTAATTAACGTGAATTTTGACATGGCAAAAAATAAATAAACAAATAATAACTGATGTATTTATAGGTTGTCAGTATAGTGTGTGTTTTTTGGCAAACGGTCATGTTGAACTCATACTTGAGGTTATATATGTCTACATGTCTTATACACACACATAAGAGAGGCGTTGGATGACAACAGAAACACACACACACACTTCTACCTCACATTTAGAAGAAAGTCACTGTCATATAACAACACATTCTCAATCCGAACTCATCGCATATATATGTTTGGTAATGGACATACCATGTCCACATACGACATGCAAGGTACCCTGGGTGCCTTGGTACGTGACGTTCTGGGACACTGTGTCAAGTTCTGCCTGTGACATGCATTGTCTTCTTTCAAAATGCACTTCCATTTTCACAGGAAATTTACCGTTCACATACAGTCTCTTTAAAAATGAACACACTGCGTTGGTACAACACTGCAAATTCACTTATTTTTCCTTCAGCAACTAACACACGTGGTTAAGTTTAGGCAACAAAAACATGTGGTTGGCTTTAGGCAACACAAACATAAAGTTGTCTTTAGGCAACGAAAACGTGTGGTTGGGTTTAGGCAACAAAAACATGGTTGGGTTTAGGCAACAAAAACATGTGGTTTGGGTTTAGGCAAACAAAACACAGCTGGCTTTAGGCAACAAAAACACGTGGTTGGGTTTAGGCAGCAAAAACACGTGGTTGGGTTTAGGCAACAAAAACACAAGGTTGGCTTTAGGCAGCAAAAACACATGGTTGGGTTTAGGCAACAAAAACATGTGGTTAGGTTTAGGCAACAAAACCATGTGGTTGGGTTTAGGCAACAAAAACATGTGGTTGGGTTTAGGCAAACAAAACACGGCTGGCTTTAGGCAACAAAAACACGTGGTTGGGTTTAGGCAGCAAAAACACATGGTTGGGTTTAGGCAGCAAAAACACGTGGTTGGGTTTAGGCAACAAAAACACAAGGTTGGCTTTAGGCAGCAAAAACACATGGTTGGGTTTAGGCAACAAAAACATGTGGTTAGGTTTAGGCAACAAAAACACAAGGTTGGCTTTAGGCAGCAAAAGTACGTGGTTAGGTTTAGGCAACAAAAACACGTGGTTAGATTTAGGCAACAAAAACACGTGGTTAGGGTTAGGCAACAAAAACCCGCAGTTGAGAGAGTGAGCACTGGGTTAAATATAAAGCTTTAAATTCGATATACCACTGAAATTATTTCTGTGATGAGTATATTATATATAAGTGATACTCAGTCCAGTCAGTTGTTCGCGTGAAAGGGGGAAATAGAGGTGGGACAACGTGCAACAAAAGGCTACAGGCTGGAATCAAACCCGTGGCCACCATGGCAAGGATAAGGCCCTTGCACATGGGGTGCCCGCGCCACCAAGTGAGCTAATGGGCACCTTCATTTTTAAACACAGCACACCCCCTGAAAGGGTAATGCATCACTGGGTCATCTGCAACATACGGTGGCCACTTGAGTTTATTTTCCAATACCAAGTTACCATGTTACCAAGCAGCCCTAATTGTTGAAATGAAATATGTATGGCAAGGATTAGTCCTGTTGCAGCAAGGACATTCAGTCTTTCTGGCAGTGTTTGAGAATTTGAACATGGAATCTCTCATCTGCACAAAATAGATGTGCAGCAAGCTTTACTTTTTTCTGTGATTTCAACATAAATTTATTGTTAACAATGTAGCATTCTCAGGAAAAAATAAATAGGTTGCGTCCCCTAGGAGCGTGACTGCGAATTACTGGGTCAGATATGCAGGACCTGCACCTAACAACATAACTGTAATAAGAAAGGAACATTGCTGCGTAGTTCAAGGTTCTTTGTGGAGGTTTCTTGTAAACAAAAGAAAGTTATGTTAACATTCAGTGTTACTCTCCAGAATACAATATGTGTGTCCTTGAGGTCCAACAGGCATACCAAATGTATTTTCTTACTCATAAAATATTTGCCAATTATTAGAATTGCTTTAATCATACAGTGATTCATTTCCAAGCTTGCAGTCTTTTTCACTGCCATTACCACTTGTCAGGTAGCTGGCAGGTAGCTTTGCTGTTGTCGAGTGTAAATTGAAGACAGCTGGTGCGTAGAGTTTGTGTGATCTCCCAGTTAAACTGTAAAGCAATCATTTCTTTTTAATTCGACGACTTTAAAGTTTTGATATGAGTTGGAAATACTCACATTCGCAATATTGGTCGGAATAATCAAAATTCGATATTTTCTACAAATTGTTGAGCTCTGCGTGGAGCCAAATCAAGAAAGACAGACAGAAAATTTGAAGGCCTGAAGGCTCGCTCTGGGGACTGAGCTATGTCTAAAGTGCAGTGGACCGTGAGACTGCACTCTCCACCTCAGTCACACCCTGCTGTCCCTCTCAGGTAAACACGCACAAAAACCCAATGGATAAAATGAGAAAACACACAAACTCACACAAACCAAAATATAAACCTATAGCACCTTGCAGGCTGCAGTGTAGAGCCTGTGTGGAGGCCTCTTGCTTATGTGGGGAAGGAAACAGAAAAGTTCAGACTTCCCTTCTTTATTCAGAAAGCAGCTTGCTGTTAAAATATATAAGGTCTGTCACGAGCTTTTAAGAGCTCATCAAACAAGCCCGGTTTCAAGTGCCGTAATTACTTCTAACATCCGTGACTTGACCCCACCACCTTCAACTGCAGAGGGTGAGCCAAGTGGGTCTCTCTCTTTGTCTCTGTCTCCTCCCCCTACTGTCTCCGTCCCTTTTTGTATCACAGGCAAATGGGAAATCAGGAATATCAATTATTCCGGTAAACAAGTTTGGCCATGTAGAACATTCAATTATACATTAAACATTAATAGCTGGGGCTTATTTCACACATCCATTAGATTGTGTTAAACATGTATACTCAATCTTATTAATAGAGCTTGAGTGACTTTTTTTTTTTTTAACCAGGAATTTAATCAGGGAGTTATAATGGTGTGATTGGGTGGCATTTTGTTATAGAGAAGCCTTTTCTGAGAGTTTCAGTGCAAAGAGGCAAAGTATATAATGGACAAAAGAAAAGCAACCATTGAGAGTAAGATAAGAGGCAAGGAGAAAAAATACTGCAAGACACACTCAGGAGGAGAAGGAGACAGAGTCTGAGGGTAAGCAATGGGAACAGGAGAGAACACTACACCATGAGCACACACCTTTTAAAGAGAGTGTTGGATGAGGGCTATGGTAGTAAGCCCCATTTCTCTGTGAATAATACACCTCTGAGACTCTGCAGTTAGATCTTCACAAGCCTTAAAAATACAGTGCAGGGACTCAACCCCCAGCGGTGGTTAAGCAGAAGCGCAATATTCATGCTTGGAAGTCTACTGGTTGTTTGCTTTAGCCCTCTGTGTTAACACAGTTAATAAGGGGATAATGGCATTGATTAAAATTCTTTAGCATTAACCATTACTCACATTTTGTCACTGTGTATCATACTTGTAACTGATAGGAGCTGCTCGGTTAAAGAGGCCTTCATGAAGTCATCTATAAGACAGTATATTCTTATAATTTGACATCAGAGAGGGAAGCAAGATTGAAGAGATTACACAAAAGACAAATTTGCAGAGATTGTTGATTGGTGTCAAATAAACACTAGCAGGGGGGATTTTTGTGGTTTAAAGTTACGTAAATAACAACTCATTTATATGGAGATACAACTGGTTATGATAATATTATATTGGAAAATAGACCAGAGATGCAATCAAACTGTTGTAGTGCACAAACACACAGCCTGTGGAGACTCTTGGTAGCAATTCATATACTTACGGAGAATACCAAACCAATCCCTAGAATAAATGTTGAAATCACACATTTCTGCAAACCACAGATATGTTTCATATACGTTTCATATTTGGTGGGTATGTTAAAACTTTACGATTCATAATTGTATTTAGTGTTGTGGATATGCTGTGATTCCCATGTGGTTAGGTTTAAGCACAAAGAGCCCTTGGCTGGGATGAGGAAAGCAAAATGTTTTGGCTTCAAATACCCAGTGTGACAGCTACAAAAAAAAGCTGGTAATGTCCCAAAACACCTGCTTTTGTTGATCTCAAACAGTGGTCTACTGATGTCTGCTGCTTGGCAGCCATATTGCCCATGAATGTATAAAGAGACCTGGAAACACATTGGAAGCTGAGCCCTGTTCATTTCTATGAAATTTGTTCAGTGGGAAGTGAAGCCAAAAAAGTTTGACTTCTTTGATGTAATATCCCCTGGATCATCTGCATCACTGGGCCCACATTGGGCTCATGTGACAAACCTGGAAGATGTAGTTACATGGTTTGGCCACTATGTCAAACTGGCCTCAAAGGCTCAATTCAAATGTCCACCTTCTGGACTTGCGGACTGAACCCTTGTCAGTTGTACGTAGTGTGACGTATTGACTGTCATCACATAAAGTCTGCGAGGGCAGAGACTGCAAGTGGCTGATAGACAGCCCTCGAGACAACTTTACTCGTTGCCATGGAAAGGTTTAGCTAGCCACCCTAAGCACTCCCAGACTTCCCAGCAATGCGCCCGCAAAGTCCGTGAGTCTGCAAGTGCGTTGAAGTCCAGACATTTGGATTCAACCAAAGTCCTGTTCCTCGCATTTCCTGTGGATCTGATCTTGCCTGCGGATCTGATCTTGCCTGCATGTCATGCCATCCATCCCCTTCTCTTCCTGATGAGAAACTCAGCTCATATACATGTAATCTGAAATATGTCATACATTCGAATCATATGACATAGTTGACAGCCGTGTGAGGCTGTTCTTAGTCACTGTGGTGCTTTGAGCTAAATGCGTATATCAGAATGCTAACATCCTCACAATGGCAAAGCTAATATGCTGATATTTAGTGGGTGTTCACCATCTTAGCCTAACTTGTTAGCCTGCTAACATCAGCTAATGCGCAATAAACACAAAAACAGACACCTTATAGCTATAATGATCACTTAAAGGAAACACAATTAAGGTCGAATCAACTATATATTTTATCATGCTATATAAAACTGGAACTTCCATTGTTAAGAATGTACCAGTTGTCCCTTTAAGCATCAATTTGATCTAAGGATGATACAGTCAGTTAATTGTCACAGACTGCCTGTCCAATTTTAGCACTCTTCTGGTCTGAACTTGTCCCTGTGGCACTTTGTTTGCTTGAAGAGACACAAGAGAGCGGTGTGAAATATAACAGAAAATGGTATCGACTGAGTTCAAGGCCTTGCTTTGAGCTAGCCGATGTGAATATATCACACAGATCAGGCAGGTCCGGGCATGATGCCCAGCACTCTGAGAGGAGAAAGGTTTGCTTCACGGATGTAGAAGTTTACATCAAAAATCAAGTATCCTTTCATTTGCTCAAAACAGCTCCTGTGTCTTTGTTATTTGATGCTGAATAACACAAAAGGTCTTTTCTAACAGGAATTTACAGCTATTAAACAATCGATGGACTGTTTTGTTAAACTCTCAAATGGATATTGTGAACCAAGATCCATTGTTTTTTCCTTTATTGTTCAAATTCTAAAGAAACAACAAAGTGTTCCATACCTCTCCCCACTGTTTCCCTGCCACCTTTTATCTATTATACATAAAACCAACCAGTGTAAAACGCATCCACTCTACATAGTATTGATACAAATTTAAAATTCAATTAATCATTTGTCCCCATGACAATGTCTTAAAAACACCTCGCAGTGAACACAGCACATCTATAGAGGGTCTACAATTTTGTAGAGCAGATTTGAAGACAACTTTGGTGAAGAAAGTTTGTGTGAAAGCATGAATAACTCTGAGGATGAAAGCGCATGGCTTATCTGGGAACTCATGAGGATGTGAGCGTGGGTAAACAGGAGGTTTACACTTTTTAAGGGGTGCAGAAATCAACATCTTACAGGAGGCATTGAAAAAAAAAAAAAAGTCCCAGTCCTCCACTCCACCCGCCACCGCAGCAGCAGCAAGGGGATGCAATGTGCAAAGAGGCAGGAGACTAGCATTTTCTCAAGCTGAAAGGTTGTTAATTAGTGTTCATCACACTTTCAGGGGGCGTCATTCTAAATTTAAAGATGTTGCCATTGCTATTCTTGTGGATGTGTTAGAAAAGTATTTTTTCCAACAACAAAAGTGGGAGAAGGAAAGTTCTTCGGGTATGTTTTGTAACGTTTCTATATGTTCTGGTCTCCCTTGTGTAATGTATTATTCAGTATATCACTGGCACCATAAGTGTGTGTTCTCCCCACGGCAAATTTACACCTCGTGCTGTTTTGCTGACAGCTTTAATATATGCTTTTTCTCTCACTACCACTTTCTGAAACACTCTGGATGTGAGACAAAGATGGTAGCATTAACCGCATGTATCACATTGTTTCAAATAACTGCAGTGGAAGTGTATGAGTGGATCACACGAACCTCTTAACAACCTCAGAGCGAGATGTCAACGCCACATGAGTCCTGTAACCTCTTTTAAGATATTAATGTGGAAATTGAAAAATAGAGGGGACATTTTACAGCACCTCCTAGACAAACGTTAAATTCAATGTTGAGAGTTATTGGTGTGGGCTTTGGTTCCTGTCTTTGCCCCTCCAACTTTGCTAATCACTAACTCTGTGATTTAGTAGTCTGTGGCGTCACCTCGAGGCGATGGGCGCCACTGTCGGTCGGACAGGGATACATGGAGATTTGGTTTCCAGCCACTCCTTTCCACTGCCTGTGCCTACAAATGCAATTCTGTATCTATTCCAAAGAAGTGGTGATGGAGAGCTGGCTCCCTACAGTAACAGCTGGCCTGTGTCTGAGGCATCACATTAAATGATGTCACTGATCTGACACTAATCATGTGTGTGGCTATCTGTTGGCAGTCCAGTCATCAGATCCAGTTGCCTCGAGCAGCACGTCACTTCTATGTCTACTGATTGTTCCACAGCTCAAGGCTGGGGTCTCTGAATTACATAACAGTGAATTATGTGCATGAGGAAGAAGAGTATTTCTAACGGACACCTTACAACCACGAGTATGCAGCCATGGGAGCTGCTCTCTGAGGCTATACTTTGACACAGCAGTGCTTTGAGCTAAATGCTAACATCAGCGTGCTACCATTCTCATAATGTCAATGGTTACATGCTGATATTGAGCAGGTATAATGCTAGTTAGCATGCTAGCATTTGCTAATTAGCATTTAGTGTGTAATAAATTCTATTGCGGTTCATCCAAAAGTTGTTGAGATATCTTACTCAAATCTGCAAATCTGAATCTCACAGTGGTGTTTTAAAAAATGTCAGGATCACCAAAGCCATTAGGATACATCCTCCGGGAACCATGAATATTTGCACAGTATTTTGTGTCGCTCTATCCAGTAGGTGCTGAGATATATCACGAAATAAGTGAACTTTTTTACCTGCTGGTGGTGCTATATGAAAAGTCAAAGTCGATTCATCCCTTGGGGCACCATCGATATCTGAACCAAACATTTGCCAAACGTGCAATTCTTTAGCCATGTCACTAGCATGGATGTGTTGTGGATTTCAGTAATTAACTTTAAACTGTTACCAATGCTTGTTGTGACCATTTAAATCTACCATGTTACAGTCCTGTAGAGCCTCCTGTAGACAAAATACCAAACTAAGGTAGGTTAGCTCAGAGCTGATATTTGCCTGCCTGCTAAAATCCAATTATGTTGTAGTAGAGTCTCGTTTTGAATGCTGACAGAACAAAACTCATTATTTTTCAAATGTCAAATCAAAGCAACTGAACCTCCCTTCTATCACCATTTTTCAGGGCTCTGAGTTTGAGTCTGTATCTCATTATAAGTATAAGAGTTATAAGTGATGATTGTCTTTTTTTCAAGTCTCACATTCAGCAACTGGTGAAAAAAGAGCTGAAGTTAAAATTGGATTTTTATTTTAGAAACAAGTCTTGCTTTTCCTTTAAGGGCCAAAAGGAGGCCACCACCTTTATGTCTGTGCTGGAATATGGTGATGTTTTATACATGCATGCATCTTCACAGTGCCTACACATACTGAATACTGTCTTTCACAGACCACTGAGATTTATTGCAAATCTCAAAGCCCTTATTCAACATTGCTGTTTGTATACTTGGGTTGGATGGTCTGCCTTGTTGGCTCGTAGACTTAACCATTGGCACCATTATTTATAAGGCTATTGTTGGTCTGCTACCTATGGATCTACAAGACGTATTCTTGCTAACTGTTCCTTTAGTCCGTACTGACATGGTAAAATGGCGTTTGCTGGTCTCTCAGCTTGGAATCAGTTGCAACCCTACCTCTGTCTTTGTGTTTCTAAATTACTTGGAAGCAGGGGCATCTGCCTGTAGATGTTTTGAATGACTGATGAATGTTTTCTGATATTTGATGAATTCTGTAAATTGTTCTTTGTTTTCATTTTAAATTGTTATATCTTTGTTTTATTGTCTGCAACCAACTATGTTGTGTGAAGACAGTGTGTGTGAAAACATTCAAGGACAAGTTGTGAAAATTGTGTTTAGCAAAAGGTCCAAAATAGTCCAAGATCTGTGTAGGTGGAATATCTATATGGAACTGTTAAGTGTAGAATTTCACACCTCACATTTTAGGAATTACTGCTAAATGGAAACATAATGTTTGATAAATTATTGCATCGCTGAGAGCTAATCAGTTCCTTCCTTGGCTCAGCACCTCACTTTACACCAAAGTTCATGGTGAGATGCAAACAAGCAAACCAACAGACCAACTGGACTGAAAACATAACCTCGCTGGCAGATGTAATAACTGTAGCATTTGGTTAACTATGACTTCTATCACAATACAAGCAGAAGTAGAGTTCCTGAACTTGAACTCTTGAATCCCCCACAGTGCATTTCAAGTACTGTGGTAATTCACTCGCTTAGTGTGAAAACAGAAAAACAACAATGAAGGATGGAGGAGGATATAAACTGCATCCATTCAACAGTGTACATGAAAGGTACTCCAAGGGAATGTTTTAAAGCCCAGTTCAGACCAAAGATTCACGACAAGACAAAGCCGTTTTATAACATTGCAGAGAAAAGTTGCAGTGGTGTGAACTGGCCGGTCTGACCTCGACTCAAGCCGGCCGATCGTGTCACCTGCAACTCAGCTGGTAAAATCACCAGCGACTGGTTTTAGAACATAAAACATGTCACCTGTTTCAACAGCCAGTTGACTTGTAGTGAAGTCTGCTGATCAAGTCAAAATGACCGCAGATGGCGTTGTTGAATTGTGGGTCGCTGCTGCTGCTCACTGTATGTGCTTCTGTACCCTCTCTCTCCCGCCACTTCCTCTGTGTGTTACCATGGTAATGTCAGCACCTCAGATACCTTATTTTTTGGGCATTTTTTAGCCTTTAATCGATAGGACAGACAAGTGTCAAGGAAGGAAGAGAGAAGGGGAGTGACATGCAGGAAATGGCCACAGGCTGGAGTCGATCCCGGGCCCCTGCAGCAACAGCCTTGTACATGGGGCGCCTGCTCTATCCACTAAGCCACCGACGCCCTGTTTCCTGTAATTCTGAAGTTATACAGAGCCGTAACTTCAATACTGGTTTGGCTAGCATAAAGTTTAGCTTGCTAGTGGGTGAGGCGCAAAGACTGTCGGATAATCTTGCTTGCCAACTTCTGGCGAACTGATGAACTGTGATTCAGTTCTTCCCTATAAGGGTTACAGTTACCTTTGAGCTGAGAATTGCGCCCTACGGTTTCGAATCTTACTCAACATGGCCGAATACACTGTGCAGTCCACCTCTTAGTGAACTACTAGGCTATTGGAAAGCACCGTAGACTGTTTATAAAGATGGATGACGCGTCTCTACCTACTCCAACTTTACAAAAATGAAGCCTAAACATCCCGAATACGGCCTCTGCCATCTTGTGCTGGTGACATCAATTGGAGCCAGTCTGCACAGTAGCAATCTGGGTGTATCCAGTTCCAACCGCTACAACTGGCCAATCGTGAGCAGCACCATTGATCATGAGTGTACAGACTGGCAGGCATAGCTGTCAATCATGACATTATAATTCTTATTATAGCATCAAGTACACCAAAGTTATCAGAAAAACAAACACTTGAACATATAGCAGTGTGATAAGGATGACCTAACATGACAATAAACAATCTTTGGGAAAAATTGATTTGGCATGTACTTGGGTTATCAGTTTGGCCCATGTACTATCAGCTGAAGAGGGCGGGGCCTGTACTGCAGCCAGCCAAAAGGGGGCAATCGAGACATTTTGGCTTCACTTTTAGGGAGCTGTCATGTTGTCCATCGTTATATACAGTGTGTGGAATGCACCCATAGTTTGCAGGAGTTAAAAAGCCAACTGCAAGTGTGTCACATGGTGACTTCACATATGACAATGAATAGGATCCCAAAATTCATTGCAATGGTGATGCACCGTGTCCAAGCATTGCAGCCGTCCACAGCACAGAGCCTGTTGTAACAGCTGTGAAAATGGACGGTTGCGTGTCTTGACTTTGAAATGACTCCTGCAGTCCATTCTGTAAGACGAGGAAGCGTGTTTGATGAGAAGAAAACACTCTCTCCATGGCAACTTTAGAAGGATTTTTTTCACAAAGACAAGTATCGATTGGAACTTCTTGAGTTTGATAACCAACGCTTGTCTTTGCAAGTGTCTGAAAGAACCTCACCTCCAACTCTGCCCCCCCATGAAAAATCAACAATGAGTAAGATGAGTAAGATAGCGAATTGAAGCAGCGAGTCAACAGAGATGGACAGTGAAGATGTCATGTCTGGATTTCATAATGATACTTTTTAATCTTCATAGCTGGAATGCTCTGTTCTGCATTGTTGACAGTGTAAATAGTCGAAAGAAAATTAATTGTTTTTTCCCTACAAAACAGAGTGCGAGCCAAAAAGTGAGCTTTAAATAAATCAATTGGCACTGATAAACAGCCCTAGCAACCCCTCTATTATATTGTGGTCATTTTGTATTATTTGGCTGCAAAGACCTTAGCCGACTTATCTCCCCAGTAATAACGTCCTTTTAAATAATCAGTCTCCAATTCTAATCTCCAAGTAAACAGTAATCTCCAATAAAGTCAAGCAGCTGCTTGCACTGGCAGTGTGAAAGGGTCCCGCACCACACTGTGTTGCAGGATCATCTGGGTTGTTCCCATTTCTCCCTGTCCCTGTTTCTTCTGGCAGTGCTGCACTTGGTACTAACACAGACCTTCACTGGCAGTCGAGTGTGCAGCCCGGGCTTGTGTGAGCTCAACCCTGACTGTCCCTCACACACCCCGGGGCTTTGTGAAAAATGAGACCGTGGAGAATGAGATAATAACATTATGGAATGGGAGTGTGTGGATTTGCGGGGGGGACTCGTGCGCGCCGGGAGCGCGTGTGTGTGCGCTCGGCGCGTGCACCTGTAGCCTGTGCGGAACATAATTGTGTCCTCCCATGTGTAAAAACTATCAATCAGGTTCACTTAATGTTGTGTCATTATGGGTAAATTAAAATTCCACAGTGATCGATAGGGTATTGACTGTCATATTATGTGTGTGCAGTGCATAATGATTAATCCTTTTTAACTCATTTCATTCCCAATTTATTCTGGATATTAAGTTTTTGTTTGTGTGTCCAATGGGAAGCGGCGAGATGGGCAGACTCTCAATATTTATGAAAGCATGGCCAGACTACAGAATGGAAATGAGTTTACTGTTCACACCTGAATTAGCATTGTGTGCTGTCAGATAGCCTGATAAGACAGTGAATGGTTCCCCTTGGACTGCTGTCTGCGATTCTGCATGTTAGCTTATTCACACATGCCAGAGCTGCTGAAGGTCTCTCTCCCTCCAACCAGGGCGGATAATTGTCATGAATCAGTGGATATTATATGTGTTATGACAAAATATTGGCATGAGGACAAACCAGAATAAAACAAAGCAACTGGAGAGGATATATTATATTTATAATTACATGCCTACACTGAATGCATTCATATCAGTCAATGTGTAGTTAATTTAGTTTGCTGCATGAGTACAGCAGTGTACTAATGCCTATACATTTCTGGTTTTACTGTAATGCTCACCAACATTATGAGTCACTTTTTCGCTTTATGTTTCAAAAGCAGCAATCAGTTATAAATGTTAATCCTCATTTTTGGGCTTTCGCAGTCCCCACTTATAATTTTTGATGTGGCAACATATAATTTATGAGACTTAAGCACTGCCTTTGACAACAGTATGATTATATTTTCAAAACTCCCATTTCCTGCCAAATCATGGAGTATCAACCGGTCTCCATTCCATACAGTTTCCCCAAGAGCCTTATAATGATGTGTTTGAAAATCCTCCTGGCTTTATTACAAAGTGCTATTCATTTGAGAGAGGTAGGCACAAAGACCGAGACTGCAAGCGAAAGTGTGTATTCCTGAGTGTGTGTGCGTTTTTTCTTTGTTTCGGCGCGTGTCGGGCTCTGCGCAGTTGTGCACATGACACAGGCACAGAGTGTGTGAGTGAAATTGAGCAAGGCAGACAGATAATCTCTACCTGCCGTTCAGTCTGTGCATTTCCTTGTAAGTGCTTCCTTATTTCTCATTAGGACTTAAGCATGAGAGGAATTAGCGACACTGAGTGAAAGCTGTGCCTGCTTTAATAATATTGCTGATCCAATTTAACAAGACCGGATTATGTTAATATAATCATAATGCACCCAACTCAACTTAGCCTCACTGAATGTCCGCCTTGTAAATTACCTGTTCTGGCTCAGTAATTAATATGGTTCAGAAAGCGATGACATGATTTTACCACGAGAGACACTGATATAGTTCATCATCGCTTTGGAGAAGAAGTTAATCTTTTCCTGGAATTCTGTTACTTCTGCACGTCCAAAGTGTTTTATATTTTATAACTGCATTGGTGAAAGTGAGTCTGGTGATTTTATTAGATGCATTTGTGCAGATCTCTTCACTAAGATGGCTAAATCTGTAAAGCTCACCTCTGTGTTTTGAATGTGAGCGGTTATTCACTGTTGAATAAACTGTTCCATACTGTGTGGTGTGTAACTGCGTGTATGTGTTGGTGTAGGTGGAGCTCACAATATACGTACCAACTAGAAAACATAAAACAATAGAAAACTGTAGAGTAAATAGAATTCTAGTGAAAGAAAAGAAGAAAATAGCAGGATAGAAACAAATAACGGAGGAAATCTAGGGGGAGGAATAAAAAAGTGGGAGAGATTATTCACTGCCGTTCACTGTGCAGTGTCAGCTTGTTATTCTTGCATACAGTACCTTGATTTTTTTTTTTTCTTTGTCTGCCATCTTTCAAGCGAGGTGATTATCATGCCAAGTCAAAGAGGAAAGTTTGAGAGCAAGAGAATAAAAGAAGTGAGAGGTGGGTGCACGGCAACAAGATAGCAAATTAATGATGGGGTGTAATGCTGCGCTGACACATGTAACAGCCTCTTTGCATCTCAAAAAAATACCAAATTAATACACCGCGGTGATGCCACTGTGTGACTGGCTCTTGTGGCCTGACAGTCACATAATGTTATTTCAACTGCTCTCAGTGAATGAAAAACAACTTTTCAATATCAGTAGTGAAGTCGCGCATATCAGCAGCTCGAAAGTTTCTTTTCAAGGTAATGTTTTTTGGTGTGTTTTGAAGACAGTAGTAGAAACTTCCACAACACAAAGCACCAATTAAGAACTCAAGAAAGAAAAAGCACAAAAAACATGTTCTTTCAAAAAGGTAGGTCGCGGCTAAGAAATCGCACCACCCAACATTTTCAATTTAATCTAGAAATTGTTGATATGAAATTATGTGACTTTATTTTTTGACAGTCAGTGGTGTCTGGAAAGACACTTCAATAACGTCTACCAGCTGAATGTGTGGTGCATTTTGATGTGAGTTAGCAAGCTAGCATTACCACTGCAGCAAAGCTTCATGGAGCTATTCTGAAACCATCTCCTCAAATGTCTGTCTTTGGAGAGTGGCGACACTGAGCATGCTTGAGAACGTGGTAGTTTGATGATCTAAGAGGAATACACTGCATCTGCCATGTTTATCAAATTGAAGGAATTTGGCACCCAAAGCAATGTTAAGCAGAGGACACACCAAGCTAATATCGAAGAACCAGCAGCGATGAAGGCCGACTTTTAAGCCAACTCACATCGCCTGTCTCTGGGCCAGACAGTTGCACTTGAACACACCGCTACGCATGTTCTGTGCAAGCATGAGGGAAAATAACTGTCAATACCAGCAGCTGGCAGGAGTACTGTATTCGTCATTCAAAAAGGGAAACCAGAAAACCTAGCACAGCAAATATACAAACCGTTGTTCTGGACATGAAACAAAGCAGCGTTCGCCTACCATTTTCACACCACTGTCATTCACCACTTGCTCTTCAGTTACTTCATTCCAGATGGCCATGTTGCTGTGAAAATATTTGTGCATTGTAATGATCAGAGACGAGGATGAAAAATGAGAAGAGCTTTCTGTGTGTGCCCTCTTGACTTTAGTTGTTTGCTTCTTTTCCCCCGCTTGCGTTTTTTCTTCTCATGCACTGATTTGCTTAAGCTTAACAGCTAATCGGAGAGATTTCTCTCACCAACCGTCGCCAATTCTGCACAATCGGCTGAAAAGCCACTGACAAGGGCCAGCTAGGGCCGCAGATGCTCACTGTCTTGTCTTGGTGTCAAACAAAGAGGGCTCGGAATTTTATTTCAAGACCAATCAAGAACACAAATGCAGGGATCTCACGTGCAAAAAAGGAGTGCTGATAAGTTAAACTCAGCTCCTATGTGCTTGTCTGTATGTGTTTGCTCACAGAAAACAAAGGAAAATTTCCACACATAAAATTGCCCTCTGCATTGCCTTTTGGTTATCTTATCAAAAAAATTCTCACTTATACACACACACATATTTACAGTATGGCAATAAAAGAGGTGAATAAGGAGGAACTTTTATTGGTTTTCTGTTGTTGTTTTTTTTGGGAATGTGGATCTTCCGGATCAATTTGAGGACTGCCTGTGGTGTGCGTGTTCCACATTTTTTCGTAAATGTGTCATGCAATGTGGGACCCACACTGGTCTGGTCTTGGTCTTGACTTGGTCTCAACCCCTCAAAGTCTCTGCCTTTTTTTGATCTCAGTATACTCTGTGGTCATGTCTTCGTTTTAGTTTAGGTGGGCTTGACTACTGCAGTATCTGGGCATGGCAACATTGGTAAGGTTAGAGAAAGATTGTGGTTTTAGGGAATGAAATATGTCCAAGTTATAATCAGGGTTTGGCAACTAAAACACCTGTTTGAGGTAAAGGTAAAGGTAAATATAGTTGCAAGTCTGTGAAAGGACCTGAACTGCGGTCTCCTGCAGTAAAGTCATGACCATCCACAACCAGGACATTCACACCTTTCCTATTGCTGTATTCGGTAAACAGCTTACCACTTCCCCAGACGAAATAAAGAAATGAACAATAAAAGACAGAGCTGAGCCATTGTTGAAATGCTCCCTCTGAGCAATTTGTATCTTGGCTTTGTCCTATAATGAGAATAGTGGTGAGATTACAATTGTTTTTCCTGTAAACACAGCAGTTCATTACCCTGCTCATATGTCGCAAGCTTGAATCCAATCCCATGGTCACTGTTGTGTGCTTACCCCAAAGGGTAACCCTTTAGCACGGCCTGTGGACACTCGAGGCCCCCAAGCAAACACAAACCCTACAGTAATTTCCCTTTTTGACCTGCAGGAATGTCAGTGCACATGTCAGAGCGGGGGAAAAAAAAGAAGCAGCCTGGCTCAAGTTTCCCATCTGGCTTCAGGCCTTAATCTGTAACAAGGGACAGCCGAGGACACATCCTCTCCTGTATTTACAAACCTGGATTCTCCGTATGGAAGTCCCCAAAGGACTAATTAACACAAGTTGCTATTTTGGTGTCGGTCAAGAAAGCCAAAGTAGTATTGCACAGGGAAATGGTGGAGCAGCTTTCTGTGTACATAGAGTTCTGCAGGGTAAATATGGTGTAGCCTCTACAGATCAATGCTTTGCTGCCCCTAACCGCGGCACAGTAAAGCTTGCTGCACTGTTAGAGGTAATTAACAAGAGGAAACAATCTAATATATCAGGCTACCTTTTTAAACTCCAGCTCCATAATTTATTTTATTGTGTGAAAGATCGTTCACTTGCTGTGTTAATAAATACTTTATTCTGAATGATGATTTGGCTACATGTCAAAATGTGACTAATACCAAGGCTGAACATGAAAATAAAGTGTTACAGCAGATTTCCTCTTATCCTTGATCAAATGTTTTCAAAACTGCCTCTGTGAAAGAACAATTTAGCTCTTAAATGACCAGTTTAAAGTTATTTAACTCTGTCTGAATATAACTGTTGTAGAATGGCATACCTTTTCTACTAAACTTTCAGTCTCTTCCTTTATATACATAACAATGTAACACGCTGAGCTCAAGACAAGCAGGTGTTTTTCTTTGTGTTGGCAAAGTTTAGCAGTGGCTATCAAAGGTAAATCAAAGAGAGGAGAGGGAGCAAAACGCTTTTAAATATAGGGTTGGGTGGGGGAAGTCTGAATATGATAGGTGATGCTTTTAATGTGTTTTCTGGCTGGTCGACTATTGCATTTGCCTGTGTAACATACATCTAACAAAACAGAACTTATTTAATCACTACAGCTATCATCATAGTAATAGGTCATGTTTTACTCATGCTTTATGCATATAACATCTTCATCTTCTTTCATCAGTTTTATGCGTGCAGCTACAGTCAGTGTACGGGACTCGTGACTGTTGCCAAAATACAGGTGGCCCGTCCAACAGTACTGTGCCTAAATACATATTTGTAGACACTTACAGAGGACTGATGCTGCTTTCACTACTCAACCTACGTAGGGGAGATATTATAGTTCCTTTACTCCACCTGGTAACAAAAAGACATATATATATATATATATATCCTCCCTCACCTCATCTAATCTGGCCCTGGCTACAAAAACAGTTACACATCATGACCAAGGCTGTGTTTCCACCTGGACAAAGAAGGCAATTGACCATGACTCCAGAAAGAAAAGATCCAGGTTCACTACATGATCACTTGGTTTTGGTAATTGATTACTTACGAATTTGTTATAGAATTCACACCACTGAAACAGAATATCACTTAAGGGTCTAATGTGTAGGATTTAGTGGCATTTAGCTGTGAGGTTGCAGTTTGTAACCAACTTAAACTTTTGTGTCAAGTGTGTGGGAGAACTACAGAGGCCAACATGAAAATATGAATGGCCCTAGAGACCATTTCCAGGCATCTTTTGGTTGCTAGGAAACCGAAAGATTTCCTTTGGGTTGTTCCACTTCGATTTCCGGTCCAGCCACTGCTGCATGTAAACGGCATACAAAAGACTGAACTGAAATACACACTGGGTCTCATTCATGAAACGTGAGCAGAAGGAATTTGTGTGTAAACTGTTGGCAGACGGAAATTGACGTGCATGTCCGCATTCATCAATGCGGCGATCTTTTCGTAGCTACTAACAAAATCTACTCCTGCTCCTGACCACTTATAGTGCTTGTGTAAATTTAGTAAATCACATAAATACTGCTTTTCACTATTGGAAATTACAATTTTAAGTCGTATTGCGCTCTGTTATGTACACAATACACAGATGCCTTTGAAACACATAATCTAAACATGACAAAATATTAAAAATATAACACATTTAGTTAAATTAGTCGGCAATTAGCAGGTGTAAGATCCAGATTAGGTTCATAATTGTGAATTATCTATGTAAATCGACTCAA